>NW_017536185.1:1904536-1908782 GCF_001853355.1 Bactrocera latifrons | reverse complement strand
GTGATCCTTGCAAATTATAAGGGAATAAAATGTTCGAATACCCTCGAACTTAGCTAATCCTCACTGGTTTAAGATAGGTTCAAGAACCCAGCTTTTGAATTCGCACTGGCCTATGTTCTTATATAAAGAGATTGTTCAAAAATATAGAGCACAACTATTTGTGTTTCGAAATTTTAAAAGACCTTTTGCAAAACCTAGTATCAGTATAATAAATCTTGTTTATTTATTTGTATATAATTGAAACTGTCATTTCAAGTTCCGTCCGAATGACTTCATAAGCTGTGACGACGAGTGTTGCAACTACAACAACAGCAACTYTCTACGCTGTCGGCACATTCTCAAGTGTTGATGCAACCAAGATTGAGATTCGTAAAGATTGTGTAAATTACTTCAGTTGCTTTATGCGTATTTGTTATTGTTGCTTTGCTGCATTTGTTTTATTGCGCAATCGCGCTGAAATTTCGGAAGGTCAAGAGTGATTATGCAATAATTTGATCAATTCCATTTCAGCACACTTAGCACAGCAATGGAAGAATTGTTGCATTCAGATTTCTAAAGACTTGCTATTTGCGAAATCACGTAATCCACATAATGCAATTGAAGTTTACAACTTTTTTTTCGCGCCAATTATGAAAATATGAAAATCGAAATGAGTAAACACAAAAGTGGTTTGATCTGACGCATATGCTCATACAAGTAAACACGTAAGTATATAAGTATTCATGCACATGTATGTGTATGTATATATGCATATGTGCGGTATATCCCACTTATTATTCACGTCGAAATACTTCTAATTGAACCTAATCACTGGTGTCGTCGCACTTTCAAATTTTTTGCATGATTCATTTTCCATTAACCTCAAATCTCCGCGAATCTGTGCCAGCATTTTAATTTATTAGCATTTTTATAAACATTGCTCATTCGCAGAGATAAGAATTCTTATAAATAGTATTTTTAAAGGCYACACACWTACATATACATAAGTGCAASCGTATACATATCGTATGTACCTCCTTTTACGCCATATAAACTAATTTATTCCAAAGCGTTGCTCTAGCCATAATAATTGTTGWAGTTGCAGTTGTAGCTGGCTCACTGAATCACTTGATTACAAATGTGAATATTACAAGTGATTTCTTAGAATAAGAATTTTCATAATAGTCTGCTGAATATTCAAACTACAACATTAGCTTATTATTGATGCAACAAATACGTATGTAAATTCATCAGCGCTCTAATTGCTAATGTCTGTTGGTTTCCTTGGAAATTTCATTAGAAAATTCAAAATTGGCTAAAAGTGGATAATACCAGACATCATTTTTAACATTTTTAACTTTTATTTAATGTTGTATTTCGAGGAAACTGCAACAGTTGACAGAAATGGTCCTTCACAGCATTGATATTAGTCGGGCACTTCCACATGACAACTTTTATTGGAAAATCCATTGACTGGGTATTTCAGAATGATTTTCAAAGTACTCTACATATKTATACTACTGTAGCAGGAATTCAAGTTCTAGTCACGTACTCGTAATTTGTTGTTCTGCGAACAAATTCATAAATCGATCGCCAAAGATTTTGATATAACTAAAGTGGGAAATGCTGGGGTTACAACAATATGTTTGGATTTAGTAATATCAGTATGTATTCAAGCATTCCGAGTAATCGTTCGTGAAAAAGTTAGAAGATAACATGGTCATTTGTATATTTCAAGCTAACGAATCTACATAAAGGGACCTGGTAAACATTTTGCTTGGTCGGGTTTACACCACCTCAAACCCMACATTAGCTAGATTATTTGTCAAGTTTTTGTAAAGGGCTCAGAAAACCCTTTCTATGCGTTCCGAAGATTTTTCGTTTAACTCGCCCAAAATTATCTATTTGATGGTTTCATAAAACAATTGTTTTTGTCTTTTATCATAGGCAATCATAATTAATATGTAGATCCATCTTTTGTTGATAGACACAGCAAATCACAAAACGCTACTAGAGAACATCGAATGATCAACGCTCCCACCAGCACTAAAGAGGTGGACTATGAACTATTTGAGCGGTGTGAAATAATCCGTAAAGTTTCGATGACAAAATCCTAAGTTACTCTGAATTAAACAAGACGTTCCACGGGTGGTGTCCTATATTTCGAAACTCCCTCAATCACCAAATTTCATGACCTCATACGCAGATGATGTTACAATATTTACGTTAAGCTGTAGAATCGATGGCTAAATATCGAAAGCAAACAACTATCTCACTGATCTTTCTCGCCTCTTAACTCCAATCAACCTGATACAAATCCCAGCGGCCATATTCACTAACTGGATGAAAAAATACAGACTATCTCTAAATAGCACAGTCAATAGCRTCAAAATTTAGACTGCCAACAACACGAATATTTTAAACGTTAGACTTGAAAGGAAGAAAGCGTATTATGGACTTCGCAAAAACCATCTCTACAGCCATCTGTTTGATGTGGAGGCGCTTCCTAGGAGCACTCTACAAACTTCATACATGCATTAAAGTGTGACCATCAACACCTTCACTTACTCCCTCACAACGAACTCCCACACATTCACACATAGCAGACGAAGGGCTCGAGTTGGCCCGAGAATCTAGAGCTCGTTCTGGATACTGCAGCAGTTTCAATTCCTTACTTATCTAGCATCGATCGCGACATATCAAATAAATGTCCTGAGTGCAATAAGTACCGGCATGACTCTAATCACCTCTTTGTAGCACCAATCAATACCATTACGACTCAACGAAAGAACACCTGTCCAGGTTCCACCGTTAGATGACTTCGGTAACAACCACCAAAAACAAGTCTGATCTGCTGGAATCAGGTGGTGCCTTCTCATTCTTGACGGTACGCCACAAACATCCAYTCTAATTGATACCTAAATTTGGAGAACCCCTATTATCGACGATGCCTATTTTCGAAATTTTTCTATTTTTAAAAATAGTAAAAGAATTGTGGACTATAGGTAGGTACTCTATTCCATGGTGTTGCCTAAAAGGGAACCTTTTTGAGAAACTAAAAGAAATTTAAAAGAACTGATGCTAGGCTCATTGAAAAATTAACATGAAAGTAAATAGTAATGATGTCGAAAGCAAACATTTAAAATAGTTTTAAATTTGCATCAGATTTTTCCTTCGACGTTATTTTGTTTAGCAACATATACTAATTGTCTGTGGATTTTTTCAATTTAAAATTTTTTTCTTAGCAAATAGTAAATCGATCTGTGAGCATAGCTAGAGCCAAGGATACCAATCGGGAAAATCTCCAAATTATTCAAATAATTTGTGCGCTAGACTTGTTGATTTAACACTAAAATCCATTGGATTTGATTAGTAATTTTATGGCTAGCGATTTAGAGAAGCAAATGCGTGTAAAACTTAAACTCGAACAAAKGGTCTAGTGAAATTCCAAMCGCACMSACTAGARCATAGTTTGTTGCCACGGTAGTGCTTGCAGCCACTTTTCACTGAAATTTTTTTAYTTTTTTCGAAAACCCCTCTTTCGAGTGAGAATGTGTGTGTGTTCTTCGGTGTGACTGTTTGTGTGGCTTGCGTGTATGCGAATGTGATCCAGCGGGGGTTCGGCCAGCTGTTTGCCACGGCTTTTGCACATTCACCCCAAGTAAATCGTTTGTAATAAAACGGCGTGAAAAAATGTCTAAATATATGCAAATGAGTTGGCAATAAATGGAAGCGACAAAATGACAGCGGCGGYGTTTATTTGTGAAGAAAATGTCAACTACTTGTATACATTAAGCTCAGAGTTAGTTGGCTTAGCACATACATAYTTACACACGCTTGTACAYACCGTGTGTATATGTATATACAAAGCGTTTACAACTAAAAGCTCTTTGACACTGAATTTGCCGAGCAAATTTTTGTATACATGCATTTGTTGTTGTTCTTGTTGTTAAACAACTCAATTTGAATTTCAGCCTGTTGTGCCGCACGCACTCGCRCACATATATWTATAAATACATGCACACACATACATGCGCACAAWTCTCTCCCGCCCACGTAATCGCCTGGGTGTCTAAAATAAATTTAGCTGCTCCAGCGCGGCGMACGACACAGTGACACACATTGCTGCCACATTCGCACGCTCGCTGTCAGCACAGCAGCAAGCGCGTCAGCCGCCCGTGCCCAGGGTGCAATGCCCCTAAGCCATGTTGAGCCGATTTGTTATAAAAAATTATTTGCCCAAAGTAAATTTGATTTTTGTTGTGTG
>NW_017536185.1:1893477-1904202 GCF_001853355.1 Bactrocera latifrons | reverse complement strand
TTTTTTAGACATGGATAAGTTATGGGTGCGAGATCGGCCCGATAAGTACTTAGCCTTCAGTCTTGGGATCTCCTTTTGACTCAAATATCAGACCATGGAATGACTTTTTGAAGTTTGAAAACAAAAATGAGTCTCATAGAGTAAAAGCAGACGAACACGGTGAATGGGGTGGTTCGTAGACCAAATTGATTAGGCTAGCCATGGCKTCGGCGGAGTTGTGAACCAGTTCATTTGACATGATGGAATGAGTCACAATTTTCATTAAGTTCAGTTCAATAATTGAGCKTAGTAGTGCCTTGTGATGTGGTCACAAATTGAGGGCTTGAAAAAGTGGCCACCACCATTCCGACCGATAAGATACACGAAGTCTTTTCAGAGCGGGTTCATGTTGGGCATTGTCGACTATACTTCATCAGTGAATTCAAGCTTCGTCGAAGGTCCCGAAACAATGCTGAAACTTATATCAATTGCGACTGAGATTGTGAACTTTTGTCCTGTTCTAACAGTCAGCACAAAAGAAAACACCCTTTGCAGTATCTAAGAGTTTTTTGTTTTGGATACAATTTTTCCCTTTCAAAAATAAAACCCAGGTTACCTACTCTGATTGATCCTTATCCATTTTAAAACAAAATTACTACAAAAAAAAAAACAAAAAAAAAATTAGGATGTCATCCTATAGTCACGTTGGCTAATAATTTATCGGACTACTCTCGTATGTCATTTGGGATTTTGCGTTTTTATTTTAATATTCTCCTCCCACAGATTTATTTAAATTATGTATACGTTTTGCTGATATTTTATTTATTCTGCGAAATAATTTCCATAATTCACTTATGCTTCCGTTAGCAATGCTTCCCTTGTAATACTGTGTGAGTATCAGTGGCAATGACATACGTGTGACAAGTGCGAAAATTTGCATGTTTTATTCACCAAACGCAATGTGATGCAGTAATTTTCAGCTTATAATATTAACTATATTAAAAACGCAACAAAATATCGTAAAGAATTTAAGACAATTTGTGGCGGTGTTTTCTTAAAGAGAATTCATCATGTCGGTATACTAATATAACAGTCTAAAAGTGAGGCTCTTAAAAAAATTAAAACCAATTGAGAGCATCACATTTTTCCTTAGTATTGTATATGTTTTGATAGATATGTACTTTCTACCAAAATTTCTGAAAAATTTAAGGAATTTTTTTTTTAATTTTTTAAAAAGTTCCCGGAAATTGTAAATAAAACGCAAATATTTTAATTGCTCATCAATAATTATGTTGCCGCCTTCAAAGTAATTGCCACCAGATGCACTTAAACCAACGATTTTTTAGTATTCGAAACATTTTTCATAAGCACTTTTTGGTATGGCCTTCAGCTCCTTCAACGAATTTTGCTTTCACAAAAATCACACAGAGCCAAACTTGGTGTCTACGGTGGGTGAACGATGATATTTATTSCGTTTTTGGCCTTRAATTCGGCCACAATTGTGGCTCGATGCKATGGTGCATTAYCATCSTGTAAAATYGTTGAATTGTTCTTCCACAATTCCGGCCRTTGGATCTTCAATGGRTGTTCTCATGCAAATGCTTCAAGCCGGCCAATATACTCCKTATTGACCCTCTCTCCCTCCGAAACAAATTCAATATGCACTCAATCACAAATATCACCTTGATTTTTGATCGTCTTTGGCGTGGTATTAAGGGAACATTCCTTGATTAGACAACCGATAAACTCCCACGAATCACAGCGCCGCTTTTAATTCCCTCACTGACGTTCTCCCAGTGAGTAGCGTGCTTTGAATCTATTGGTTTGGCCCATAGCAGAAAAATAGCTCAGGTTGCCTCGGGGAGGTATAATCACCCTTGCGCAACTTCGTTTTGGATTAAACTCTTACTTATCCAGAACCAACTCAGACTAATAAATCTACTAGTATGTCCTACAGCCAATGAGCCACTGCATAACTTTAACCACTTCTTCGCATGCCCTCAGAAACCAAGTCATCTCACATCATTTTCGCAATGCTACGAGACCTGGTATATGCAAGTATACAAACTTCTCATGGATTGATCTTTGAGCTGTTTTTCAGCAACGATAGTAACAAAGGTACTGCTGACATATTCTCACTTCATCTTACTTCGAAACGTCAAACTTTTTCAWTAAAAAAATTCAAAATCGAATCTGACATTTTCACAGGTTTTCTCCTAATAACAATAACGAAATCAATTACTGTCTTTCGAGATTGATTAATTTAAAATATTTGTAATCAATTTGATTTTCACAGCTYCAAAAACTTAACTGGCAACAAATTCTGACAAATTAAATTGTGAAAACAAAGGGCATATTTTATTTATGAAGCGAATCCATCATGTCTTACTGCCCGAAGGAAATGAAAGCACTCTGGCTTAGTTGTGCAAAAACTTGTTAAACTAATGCACTAATTTCCCTCAATTATGCACTGCAGCACAGAGCGCAGACCTGCCTGCCACAYGTGGCAAGCACATACATACACACTCATGTATGTGTGTGTGGTTCTACGGAAGTCGATCAAATTGAATCAGAGAAGAATTCTCCTACAAACAAGAACAAAGATAAAATCGAATACGGAAGGGCAATAATAGAGACAATTACATTTTTGTATTGCCATTGATATGCGGGCACTGGATGGCTTGCCTGAGTTAGTTTGCAATGCCATCGAGATGCCTACGACTGGAAACTTTGTACAGCAACAACGAGTACATGGCCTGGCATCTGCAATTTGGCATCAAATTTGAAGGCGCACATGAAAGCGTATCTGTGTGTATGGGAGAGTGTGTGTGCTTGTTTTGCTACATTTACCTCACTGCCATTGAACTTAATTTGATTTTGCAACTTAAAATGTGTGTAAACTGTGTTTGTGGCCAAGTCCTGTGGGCTGCCAAGTCGACAAACTTCAACTAATGCCAGCAATCAGGCGGGTGACCATGATAACAACAATGACAACAGTCCTATATATATGGCAACATTGAACTTGATATGTGTGCGGCAGGGTGCAGAGGGCAAACGCCAAGTGGCACTAAAGTGACAGCCGAAGGAGACACATGCTRTTGCTAGCTGCCACATGTCGCAGAAATTCATACATTAAAAATTTATTGTACATATTTAAGCATATATCTTTGTATGTGTGCGTGTGATTTTTTACATGTGCTTTTTGCTTCGGACGCCTTTGGCATGAACTGCTCATGGTGCKCGTCGGTCATGAGGCAGATGCAACAAGCATGAAATATTTACAGATATTGATGATATTGATATCATCATTCGCATACTCAACTCCTACATCCACATARRGCAATTCTCAGCAAAMGCAGCAACAACGGTRGCAGCACCCAACAGACAGCAGCAATTCTATTTTTATTTTCAGAATTTTTTCTCGTCTTTCTCGGCAGCAGTGCTTTCGATTTTTGTATTGMGTTCTGAGCATTGAACTGTCCGAAAGTTGGTTGTTGGTSGCTCGCTTCCTTCTTGGTTGYTTGCCAACTGAAGCGTTGGCCTCTGCCCACAGCCACTGTCTGCACGCTTGTCTACCCACAACAGTAAGTTAGTCAATTGGTTCGCGACACACACACACATACACATTTGTATATAGATGTGTTGTTAAGTGGAACCAAAGCTTCTGTACTCTCCAGTGTGCAAAAAATAATTTCTGCAAGAAAAATCACCCACAATCACGTTGTTGCAAGTTGAATGAGTGAGCAGTGGAGTGGAACTGCTGACATTGCCGCAGTTGGCTGTCGCATATAATATGCAGTAGCACTTAAAGTCAGTCCGTCCGCTGAACGTCGCAGCATCTTAGCGATCTTCGATTGCCGCCAGCATTCTTCCTTACGCTCTCAATGTCTGAGYTGTGCCACAGCCTTGCTGCAGCAATCAATGTGCGCTGCTCACTCGCTTTGCGCGCTATTTGTATTGCATTTGCTATTTCCTTTCGCTTTTATGTTTTCATTTTTTTCATGTCTTCCCTTGTGCTTGSGTCGTGTAGTCTTCTGCAGTTGTGTTGGCTGGTGTTATCAGCGCATTCTTATCGAATGACAGCGAAAATTGACTACATTGACTATTACAATTGCTGCGGCGGCAACAGTTATTGCCGCGGTTAAGTACATACCCTTGCAGCAATTGTTGCTTTTCAAATCTATTTATTTATTTATTGCGACTTTTTTCTTTTGGTGTTTGGCTGTTTGACATGCAACGTTTGAGTGTAGTGAAAGTTTATTTGGAATTAATTTTGTCGTGGCATTGACTAAGTTGCCAGGTAGTTGCACTCGCTACATAAGTAAATTTGTCTGCACGAAAATGAAAATTGTGTGGAAATTGGCGGGAATACGCGCGGAATTTCTAGCGTCTTAGCATTCGATTTGTTGTAAGTTGATTTCTTGTTGCAGAAGTTTGTTGCTCAACAATCAAATGCATTCAATAAATCTGYATTGTAACTCATTCATTAATTCTTATCAACAGCAAATGTTTCAATGACATTTAGTTCACCCACRACTGCAAAAAGTGATGCCAATATTGCGTCTCGCTCCAATTTATAATCATTACGTTCTCATGGTAGTTTTGTTTAGTTTGTAAGTTGATTTTCGAAGTTCAAGCAATATTGGCCAACTTCTCCATAAATAAAATTATAATAACACATATATATATATATGTATAGTAAGAGATTTATATTATAGTAAGAGATTTTTTTCCAAGAAAAAATAAAATTTTTGTCGAGTACAGGTTTCCCAGATCAAGCAATACAAAATGTCTGGACGTACTCAAAATTGTTAAATGATTCTTCTGACGGTAAAAGAAAGTAGAAGGAGAAACTATAGCATTATATTAAACTGTGGTCTTCCGCTCACTCAAAAGTTCCTTTATTAAATATATTATTTAAATATACTTGTTGGCAAGTTGAGTAGGTCCTCGTTTAAAAATGTCACAGCAGAGCAAAGAGTTGTAGTGGCTGGCTTCAGTTTTTAGAAATTATCCCCTAATTCTTTATGAGTTTTCGAACTCATCACAGTCATTATTCACTAACTACACCGAGTGCATATCAATACTGTTTTTCGCAGTCCGTCAAATAACAGCAAAAACCAATTTGACTGCAGCAAATAAATTTCCATCGGTTGACAGCCGTTCGCTTAATGAGAGCATCAATAACATRTGTTAAGAAGAGGGGATCATTCACAAGAAGTCTAGTATGTAAGAAATCCACACAAAAGGAGAGACAAACACTTTTTGGCTTAATGAAGTCAACGGAAGTCAATGGAAGTCGAGAAGTCAAAACAAGTGCGAAGCATAAAAAATATGCGTAAAGGCTGTTGTCTCCGACGGCATAATTGACACAATTGAATAATGAAGACAATATGAAAACGCCGGCAACAATGGCAATAATGGCGAAGTGACAAAACATCAAAGATTTTTAACAGACGCCTGTCTGGTGGAAGCGTCGTTGTTTGTGGTGCTGTTATACTTTTGCCAAACACAAGGTTTTCAGTGTAAAGTAGCTGTATCAGTGTGTGTTTGTGTGAGACTCGTTGCGACGGACAACTGACTTTTGRTGCAAGAAGGGAACACTGTTTAAAAAGAAATTGAAAAATATTACCGTTTTTAATTTAAGTGAAGCAGCTGATTACGATCTTGTACGTAAGTGATGCTGTAGTAGGAGTAGAAAGTTTTGAGGTTGGCTTAATCTGAGTTGCCTTGGAAGATATAACTAATGAACTGTACAACGATGTTTGTGATTTTCTCTGACTATTTAGTCGGAGAATTATTTTTACATCAATACAGCAGCTTAGAACACTGTTCCGTTGCGGTGCCTAAAACTGCTACATAATTGATCAGTTTCGGTTGTGGCACTTGGTTCGTCGAAGGAGCTATGGTCGACTTGTTGCAATCTCAGTCTTGCAAAAGCTGGACAATCTCACATTCTTTCAAACAACYTTGACAACTTGCAT
The DNA here is from genome assembly GCF_001853355.1 of Bactrocera latifrons. NCBI lineage: Eukaryota > Metazoa > Arthropoda > Insecta > Diptera > Tephritidae > Bactrocera > Bactrocera latifrons. Next base: position 1,898,239 of record NW_017536185.1, on the reverse strand, counting down.
CGAACACGAAGCCGAACGAACTTTGCTAAGGGCAAGGAGTTTAGTAGATTTCTTGCGTTTTACTCTAGACCAGACCGATCGCAGTCGAACTGAAGGTTGTCTTCGACCAATGCCTGCTAAGCACACGTGAGGTTCATAGGTCTAGTGCTAAAAGGCAAGCTGACAACGGATATACAAGTCTGTTAGCGATGACAGATATTATAATTTTATACCATGTATATTAGGATAAGCATACTAGAAGAGCCGAAAGTTTTTCAAATAMTATTTCTATGTATGTAGTTGTGAAACTGAAATAAAAATAGTGCTCTGAGACCTAAATAGCTACGTCATCATTCGTTAGTTGCCTGTATCGTTAATTACTACCGATGGGTCTCATATGACTAACCATAAGAACAGTAGAGGTCTTCGCAAGGTCTCGTTTTTTTTTTTAATGTCATAAGAGAATGATATAATATTTTCCATTTAAGACTAAATCATATAAGTAAGGTCATGAATTTAATAGTTGTTGTGTTTATCTGCGGGAAAGAGTCGACTTTGGGTCTGAAGGGTGTGGTAATTTTTCATTTGAATTTCAAGTATTTCGAAATTAGTAAAATATTTGTAAACTTTTGCCCACAAATGCAAATAAAAGACGGGCAACATTTCAACTAAAAATGCAAAATGTAATCAATAAGACGCTTAAGTGCAATCGGTGGTTAAGCTTATTAACATGTCTGCAGAAACATTTGACCAACTAGTGTGGAAGTGATTTCACACAAAGAAAACAAACACTCAACCGCTTTGAATATTAATATTTTGTATTTATAATTTCCATTTGTTATTGTTGTTGTGCCCCTTATATATAGATATATTGTAGGGCTCTAAATTGCGAGCTGTTAAACTTGTTGCACACTAACACATAAACTTCGAATTTTATTGTCGAAAGGCGTTTGTGTTGTTGCGTCTTGTTAAATGGTTTGGCTGTGAYGGCTACCACAACGCTACCTGTTGCATACCAACTAAGTGCCTTCAACATTGTTGAGCGGCTACTCAACAACTCGGCGCTGCAACAACGCATCATTTATTATGTAATATTTGATTTTTGTAATTTCCCAGTCGATATTTCTATTTATTCTCGGCATTTTTCGAGTTTTTGCTTGTCTCGTCGCCCGTCTGACGTCGCCGTTGACAGCAACAATAGTGGCGACGACGTTTTTCTTCGTAAATATTGAAAATCACCATGCACAATTGCAGCAATTGTACTATTGTTAACAATGACAATAATAATAGCAACAACAACAGCAATATGTTGTTATGGATTGTAATGCAAATCAGTTCATGGCTTGCTTGTTGTTGTTAATCGATTATTCCAAATACTTTACAATGCGGTGCTGAGGCAGCGGCCGAACACTCGGCGTTTTGTCGTTGWATGCAAGTCTTTGTTGTTGTTTGCCTGGATTGATTTGCAATTCTTACTATTTATGGAGTTGCTGTGATTGAATGAACTTCGCGAATATTGTATATGTATTTGTTGTGATTATGTAAATTGATTTCAAATGAGTTTTTCCACGTTGATTGTTTTAGATTAATATTTAACGGATTATGCTTTATTGTATGCAAAATGTTTTGAGCGACTACAGTTGATGGAGAGATAACGGCACGTGGTTTTAATTCATCTGCCTTCTAAGTGGGTTTCTATTGAAATAACTGCTGTCCTCCAGATTGATAAGCCATTCCTTGGACTGGAAAGATCACATTACTTTTTTGGGGCGCTTGGCTTCTACTGAATTCCACTGTAGATCTGCACGTTTAACTGTGGTCGTTGCGGGATAGTTGGAAACATTTACCTCGTTGATCTTGTACGAAAATCTCATGCTAACAACGTTACACTAAGGACTGGTGAGTGTTGGTCAATGATCTACAATTTTACGGCTGTCCCAGCATTCTTTTCCAGAGTAGACCATGTGAATTGAAAAGCAACAAGGTATAGTCTACCGCATTTGTACCTGATTTTAATCGCCACGTGTTTCGAGTAAGACTGGTAAAAAAAAAATACTTTTGGGTTTTTGTTTTCATACTCAGATTTTGATTTTTGACATTGTAAAACAATAGAATTTTTAAGTTTAGCTCTTAAGTCTGACCATGCAAACATAAAAGACGCACGCAGAATTTTTTATAAAAAAAAGGTATAATAAAAAATATCCGTTTATTCAAAGTAAAAATTAAGATGTAGAAGTTAAAAACGATTTCTTAAGGGATAAAACGTTGGAGTTTTGGCATAGCAAAGAATCAGTTTTGAACTCATGAACTCCACATTGTTAATCGTTTCACTGACCCAACTCTGGAGTGTCGAAACTTAGTGGAAAATACATATTAGCATAAGAGATTATTTCATAATCTCACTGTGGCTCGGTGTTCCTTCTTTTCTTTCTGTCGCTGCAGCACGCCACCRTTACTGAATGTTGGCTTTATAATTTAAAACATGACTGCATAGATAAATATGGATCCCTCTGTGATTACTTTTACATTCTTCTACAGATCGTTGGAATCATATTCATATGGGAAAGCATGCGGAAACCTAACTCCTGCAGTTTCATTAATTTGCGAAACGATGCATTACACGCTCAAACCATACCTCTTAATCTTGAAGTATGTAACCTTTCCTTCGTGAGCTCGTCTTTCTAAAGTTGCGATAACGCTTTARCATAATCCCTGCCATTGGCAGAATAAGAATCGCCGAAATTCATTCCAACCATAATTTTCCATGCTTTGAAGTTGATTCATCGCTTTTTAATGTCAATTGAAATATTGACGAAGAAACTTAAGCTTAGAGTGAGTTCCCTGCACTCCCAAATATTCAGCAACGAGATGTGCAAAATCCTTCTTTGATATCTTTAGTGTGTTGGTTACTTTCACTTAAACTTCAATTTACGAATACTAAAAGTAATTTTTTTAAGATTTTTTTTAGGAAACGTAGGAAAACCTATCAAATATACTTACATACCTATGTAGACGAGCTGTTTTAGTTCCCCAAGTTTTGAGATATGGATTCGCATCCGTGTTTTCTCAGCACGAAGCTGTTGCTTGTCAGAACGGACAATATCGGATCATATAGCTGTCGTACAAGYTSATCGGAATCAATGGAAATGTAAATTGCATGGAAAACTTTTTCATTTCACGAAATTTGGATTGAATTATTAACAAAACATAGCATACGGCTTGCTTATAAACTAAGCGATCAAAGTTGCTGAAAGCAATCTTTTGTATATGTTTTTTCTTGTTCTTGTTATCCTTGAGAATTATAAATTTTAAAAAGCAATTGTCAGATAACTGTGACGTTTACACACTTATCCCTTTTTGTCTTTATAACCTTAAACTATTAAATTTCTATTTTCTCTGTCATAAACCCTGACAACTCCCAATGCATGGCAATCGACCCAGTTCGAAATGCGCGCGCACAATGTCAATATTATGAAGCCATCAAATGTCACTTGTWTAATAATTGAATGAGCAATTTAGAAATTTCATAAAATTACAGTTAACAACAACCAAGCGCCAAGTTTATTGCCATGGTAATTAATGAAAGTCAAAGCCACATGCGCACACATCTCCAGCAGCGCCACAGACATACACACACGCACACACTCACATACATATACACAAATGTCAACAACAAGCAKTCATAAATGTCGCGAATACTCAACATCAAATAGTTAATACGAGTGACAGTGAAATTACAAAACCACCAAACATATGGGCGAAGTGCTAAAAGCAGCCAACAAATCAACAAACAAATATTTCACCAGCATACTGACACCAAAACGTAACGTACTCCGCCGGCGCGCTGGAACTCATGCTAACTAATTAGTGTTTAATTTGTAATTCACATTGAAGTGGAGAAGTCAAAATGTGACAGCAACTTCTTGAACAAAGCAATTGTGAGTGGCGACGAGTGTGTGTGTATGTGTCTGYCATTGTCTGCAGATTGCTGTGCGAGTGTGTCGAGTAATCGACGAAGCGCCACGCGCAACTCGGCTCAGTTTCCGCGGCAGCACTTGGAGTGTGGCAACGCGAGTGGCTGCAAGCAGCTGGCAGCAATAATGGCCACAACACTGCGAGTGTACGTACATAGTCGTGCATACATACATACACACACTTACATATGTGGCTAGTCATGTAAWAAAGCTCTTAAGTGTGGCAGCTGTAGCAGCGGTCCGCGGTCACATGCTAATGTGGCACTTGCAACTTCTTACAATTTTCTATGTCATTCGAATTGTGGCTACTTTTCGTAGCTTTCTTGTTGTTGTATTGGCAATATAAGTGCGCTGCGCGAGTTGCTCTGTTATAYGATTCATTTCCAGCAGGAATTTCACACTTTTCCAACGAGTGTGTTTGGTTGCAAGTGTGCGCAAGTGAAAATTAATAAAATCTGCCGGACTTTTGTTTACCTTAGCTTATTAATTTGCCTCGTATGGTATGTTTTTGTTGCATTTCCTTGAAAAAACTTCATCTTTTGGTGTTTTCGATTTATTGAAGACTCCGAAATCAGCATGTTAACCTTGAATGAAAAGGGGTCACTGAGATCCAGTAAATATGTTTGAACTGCATAAAGTCGCCAAATTAGAAATTGTATGTACATATGTACATAAATATTTTTAGAATATTAAATATCATACATATATTTTTATATTCTCGCAACAAAGTTGCTAAAGAGAGTATTATAGTTTTGTTCACATAACGGTTGTTTGTAAGTCCTAAAACTAAAAGAGTCAGATATAGGGTT
>NW_017536185.1:1890865-1892290 GCF_001853355.1 Bactrocera latifrons | reverse complement strand
TATGACAGCAATTTTTTAAGTCAAATCAACTACCAATGGTAATAAAAAAGTACAATTTGTCAATTTATTATCAATCAGTTTGGCACGATATATACCCCTCTTTACTAAGCTATTATTTAACGTCTTAAAGAGCGGYGCAATCATGAAAAAATCAACGGAAATAAATAACCAAATGAAGTCATAACAAAAAGACATTCGAAAATACAGCTTCACAATGCCAATAAAATATGTATGTATGTGTGCAAATGAAATGATCTGAAAATACTCGCTTTATACTTCATGTTAGTCAAATCTACTTTCCGCATGAATTTYACGCTACAGTGCGCCATTTCGGCAGATTTACTAATGATTTTTAATTGCCAAGGTATTTTTTATTGCTAAATCCATTAAATTTTAGGCTCAGCGGCGCGGCGCATCAAAGATCTATCAATTGATTCAACTTGGAGCATTAACTGTTCGAATATATGAATATGCATGAGTGCTGCATTCTCGTGAATTATAGGTGTCAATATTTTATTGATCAATTTAATAGCACATTAATTAAAATGTAAGAGTCGATGTCATATTATTTGTCATTTCCAACGTACAACTGTCAAGCCTTAGGGGAGAAATACWTAATGCATTTGAATTTCATTGTTTYAAATGACAGTTTCTACAAATTRTTATCGAACTTTTGCTTTTACATTTACGGATTTTTTTAGACACGTAAAATTTTGGTGACCGCAGGTGCCGGTTGTGGGTCACACATTTCTACGGACGTGACACAATTCTAATGATGTCAATATATGTAYTTTTTTACGGGCTAATAAATGGTTTTAGAAATATCTATGCCTTTTTYAGAGAAGGAAAATAAGATAAATTTTTATAATTTTAGTTGACATACAATTTGTGAAACTATGTAACTTTGAGTATTCCGACCACATTAGTGTAAGGATGATGATGGTATACGAGTACCATTTTATTCAAAAAATTTTGTCATTTGATTTGATTGAAAATACTCTTTGTTATTGAGTATAATATCCCTGAACATTAATATACTTGCTCAAACAATCCTCCAATCTGTGGATTCCATCCCTGAAGCCAGAATCCGGAAGGTCTGCAAAATACGTTTCAACAGCCGTTATGACCTCTTCATTTGATGAAAAATGCTTGCCACGCATCCTTTTCTTGAGTTCTAGAAACAAATGGAAGACGCTGGGGGCCRAATCTGGTGAAAACGGTGGATGCTCCAACAATTCGAATTTTAATTCATGGATTGTGGCCATTGTCAAAATGCYCTTGTGACAWRRTGCATTGTTCTGATGAAAAAAGTATTTTGTTTTCTACAAAAAGGTTCCTTTTCGCGTATTTTTGCCCTATCTGGTCCAAAAGTTTGGAATAATATTCAGAATTAATTGCTTTATCAGCTTGCAAGTAATCCGCAAA
>NW_017536185.1:1876204-1890170 GCF_001853355.1 Bactrocera latifrons | reverse complement strand
TGATTTTTCTCTTGCTCTCCACGGTAACTTGTAGCTTAAGCTCTTCGAAATACAAATTTCGTCTTTCTCGCTCTCTCTTTTTCCAGAATTATTGATAATCTTCAAACTTTCAGCTGAGTTAAAGTATCTATCAGACAAAGAGAGCCACTACGTATCAATTATTGTTATAAGTTTTGCGTTAGAGGAAGCAACCTTTGGTTACCCGAACTTTGTTTGTATCGATATCTGACAATGAATGAAACATGTTACCAACATTTGACCCTAGAATACAATAATTGACATTTGAACTGCTTTGAAAAAAAAAMAMAAAAAAAAAAGAAAACCCATCAGCAACACATACGACCTTGAGCTTCGAATAGCTTTGGCATTCAAGCTTCTGTTCATAAGTATTGTTTCTCTTTATCACGTCACTGATAAAAACCTGCCTGGTACATACATATGTATGTATATACAGGTTAATTATTAAATATTAGTTGAAAATGTACCGCTGAATCCACTMTGACTTGGCTTTCCTTCTACTTTCTCTTTGCACTATTTCACAATTCACTCGAAGCTAATTTTAACTCGTCATCAAGCAGACCATATTCATACAAAATAGCTGACGTAAAAGTGGAATACTCGTAGATTCTATATTTCGCTAACTAAGCTTAATACAAAGCAGGAGAGCGGTGCAAATACAATATGTGGATGTGTGTGTGCTTAATGACATTTCAGCTAATTTGACGAATTTTGGTTCAAATGATGGACCAACAATAACACAAATTCAAAATATACGGAGGATGTAAAATGAAATGGTAAGCACAAATATCCATATTTATGTATGTTTGTGCGTTTGTTTACCTAGAAAGGTCAACTCGGAGCCAAATCGCCAAACCAACTCAGCCAAAGTTGTCGAACACAAAGKTGCGGCGACCGAGTACGACTGTGTTGGCAGCTCATCAAGGGATTATGTGCTAAAACAACAAATGCAACAATGACAATAACATCAATACAATGTCTGTCTGCCATATTGAAGCGCAAGTTCATCAACTTGCACTAGTATGCGTGCTCGTGTTTGTGTGAGTGTTGTTTGCTGAATTTCGTTTGCGCCAACCACTCTCGGACAATTACATCAAGTGGCATTTTTAATTTATGTCGCCATTACATTGTACTAATAGTGGCTGTAAATTAACGTCAATATGACATGAGCACACACACACACACACACAAACTCACAGACAGACTGAGTGACAATGGAGCGCACCAAAGTACTGCCAGAAAATTTGGAACAGTTTGTCTGGCCAACAAGTTGCAACTGCTGTCTTATATACATATGTGTGTGCGTATACAYGTATGTATGTATATGTACAGGTGCTTGTGCTCTGCATGTTGCGGTGTGCAGACTCGCGTGTATTGACGTCCTAAACCACACGCCACATCAACGTCACTGTCCCTAGCATCAAAATTGAAATTTCACGTCAATGCAATAGTCAGTCAATGGTAGTTGCGGACAGACAGATTGCCTGYACTCGTACATGTAAACAAAAGTCAAAATACCGTGAGTGTGTGGTCTCGCATGATGCGCTTGGCTGCAATTTTTGGATTTTTCTTTTTACAATTTCACAGTTTTTTTTTATCGAAATATTATAATTTAACTTTGGGAAAAATAACCAACAGGAGTGTCTCTGATTTAGACTCGATGTCGTTCCTTTAACCTTTTTCATTAGTTTTCATTAACCACAACTTCCGATTAAAYCTGAAGGTCCTGCTTTTAGCATGAAAGCTCTTACTATTTTGTTAGGAGTTTGTGTGATCTTACGCGGAARCTGTTCTGAAAGAATAAAATGATGAGCATACAGTTAGTTTACGCCATAATAGTTGTCGATTTAAAAATAATTTGTACAAGTATTTCGTTAAAGAATCGAGTCTCATATATATAATGTACATATGATGAWACCAAACAATAATGAAAGCTCAGATCTACCGAAGCTTCGAAAGTATTTTCAGCCCAGCAATATATCCGTAAATAACTCTGTTATTCSTGTTACTGATATTCAAAGTGCGACGTTTGGAGGGACCTATTTTCCGGTCAAAAAAGGCATTATTGCTGTAAATGKTTTTAAAAGCTTACGCTAGATTACGCTGTTGTTTTGTGAGTTTCAACGTTACCGCATACCAACGAGGTATATGTGGACGGGGAGAAGTCGTTGAAGAAGAGCGCAGTGAGCTTTTCCACGCATAGGTTGAAGCTAGAAGGGGGAGTCTCCTCCGTCAGGCTAAGCCTTTGGCTACCGRATTACTGTAGTGTCTTTCAGGCAGAAGTGGCTGCTATTAAATCATCAGACTCGTTTGAATGCTTGGTCATAGCGGAATATCTGAATAGTCGTTCTAGGTAAGGAGGGGACACTTAACCTGCTCACATCGAAATGCGAACGAGTTGTGTACGCGTTCTCATTTTGCGTTCTCCACTAGAGCTATAAACACTGCGTACATTTAGCAGGCGTTGGTTGAYGAYCAGCCTTTGCGTRAGTTCAAGATCTTTATAGTATAGAATAAAAAGTGGCGATCTTTTGAGCTACTTGCCTTTAGCAAAGTTTCCCTTGCCGTAACTGTAGGAGCTCTTTCTAAACATTCTAAAATAGACATTTTTGCTGTAAGGCTGAAAATCTTGACGAATGCAAATTGTCAAAGTTGAATGGAAGAAAGTGAGGTAGAAACATGTACATAGGCATTTTGCACTCCAATGTCCAGCTTTTGCCAGTCTGAAGTTGAAACATCTCAGCAGTATTATTCTCGGATAAACATAGACGAAATTGGCATTCACCGCTTCAACAGCCGTGTTTCGTCGATATATGAGTATATTTAAGATAATTTTATAGAAGTTTTAGGTACAACAATGGATCGGTTATAAGCTTTTTTATGTTGTCTTGTATTAAAGGGAAAAAGGGTAACGTTAAGTTAAAGCTTCGTGCGTGGGGTCGTTCATCTTACTAGGTGAAACCTAATTCTGGAACATAAAGTAAATGTTGTCTAAGCTTATGATGAGAGTATGGGCGATATCATTATCACGAAGCCTTAATCCAGCCAATAGCTGGCAAGTCCACTTTCTTTCACTTTGCATCAACAACAACACAGAGCTCAACTCTTTAATACGAGAGTATTATGATTCTTTCCTAGCAGTAACAAACGAATTGATTTAGTTGTTAGTGGTCAAGCAATATTTGCATTCCATTATTCTCTGCGCTTTGGTTTATAAATCTCATTTCTTTCGTATATTATTCATTATYTCATTTATCATAACAATAGAATACCGTTACTTTCAAGTGTATACATATATCCACTTTCGTCCTTTACAACAACATCAATGTATTAGTATTGCTAAACCTGTCTAGCTCCTGCCCACCCAGCAGGTAAGCCCTTAAGAACAGACGAAATTCAAGTAGCAGCCGGAAAAGCCATTTGCTGTTGGTCATATGTATTTGTGGTTTCGGATGCTACAAATCAATGTGCTTCGTTGTTTTTGTAATTGCAAATGTTTTGGCTGTGACACCTACACACACATAGACATCCTCGCATGCACTGACATACTCACATGCATTTGTGTGTGGCATAAATCGTCGGTGACTTGAGTTACAACGCGGACYAGTTTCAAATAACAACTAACTGACCGCCAACTGCCAGCCAACCACCAACAACAAYAACAAACGCCAACCAATTGTGTGTGCAATTGAATGTAAATACCGGCGCACAGACATACACACATGCCTATGCAGATGTGTGGGGGTATATATTTTGGGGCGCACCAAAACGCTCAAGTCAATTTGCAACACCGCAAACATACAGTCCACAGCAGACTGGTGCAACATAACCACAGCTCGGTGCAGTCGGTGTGGTGGTGTGAGCGGTGAGCGATAGTCTGACTGTATTCCCCAAATCCGAAGCGACTAAATGGGTTTAGTTTCACTTCAAATGCCTGCTAACGGTAAATGYATGAYGACATCGAAAGTGGTGGCGGGCAAAGGAAGGAAAGCAATTGACTGGGCTGAAAATTTACACTTGAAATTTGTATATGGATATATGGTGTGGGAGCCTGCTCTTATTGTTGTCGTTGTTGTTTAGTATTGTGTTGCACATTGTAGTGTTGTGCCTGCTGCACTCAATTGTGGTCTTGTACTTTATATGCCACATGCGTTATGGACAATTAATTGCGCTCCTACTACATTTATACAACAACAGCAACAAAAACATTGGAGCAACAACATATACACATACACATAGAAACACACATATGTATACTCCACTCACTTGTTGGCCATTTTGCATACATTTGTTGTTGTGTTTGTGTTGTTTTGGGCGCTTKCGTCCTTTGTGGCAATCAATCTATGCCCGYTGGAGCRCATTTTATGCACAAACTCTTGCAAACGGTTGCAAAAGATTTACTATTACTTTGCAGTTTTTATACGCGTATTGCCACAGGCACCCATACATGCACACGCATATGCGGAATTATTTAGTGCTGCRTTGCATTTGATTGTTTGAGCGTCGTTTTTATTGCCAATTTTATATCAATTTTTGTTGGTGCAATTTATGACAATAACAAAATGGTATTTTCAATTGCTCTCGTTTTCTTTTGCAGCCACAACATGCAGCAAAACCACAACAGTAAGCYCGTTGTGCACCAAGGACAAGCGYGCGACAGTATTGGTGTCAAAATGKTACCCCTGCTGGCGATATTCCTTTGTTGTGGACCATTGCTGGCCGCTTCGAGTCTCGACGGTCTTCAAGGGCAGTCTATTAAAGGTGGGTTGCTGGCATTAAGCCTCGATTTGTGGTATATTGTACCCTTATTATACAATTAAAATTATATTTAGAAAATTTGCCAATATATTCAAAGGTCGCAAAAGTTTAACGGGATTTAATTATTTCTATTTTTTATTGTACTTTATCAGAGAAAGAGAAACTACAAACCAAAAACCGCGTATAAATGGTTATACCCGCAATCTTTTCCAGTAATGGCGTTTAGAATTTCAAATAGCTTGAAATATATTGCAGGAGAACCATTCGAATCTTAGAATTTTTATTTCTACCTTTTTCTTTTTAACAATCTCTCTAATTGACTAGGTAATTTTAAACAAAACGTTCACTTCTGTCATCTAAAGGATAACCCCAAACAARGAACTGCASGACACATACTWAAYCTCCTATTTTGARCTATCTSGACGAAGCAGCTAATGGAAAATTTAGACAGATYTACTAAATTTCCGCWAATTAGTTATTTTTAATTTAAGACGAGGTATCCATCAAGTAGATGCGCTGCTGCGAAGTTCACCATTCTTCATAGAGGTGTGCATTTACTCCGATAGTAGAGCTGCAATAATGGCCTTGAGCTCGCTAACGCTCAAGACTGCTCAAGGAACGTTTGACTCTGTAAGTAGCATCAAGCTACTTTATTATCCGATTTATTTGGTTCCAGGCGGGAATCGCTGGAAACTATCCAAGAGCTTGCTAGAGAGATTAGCTTCAACCTATTTTCATCAGATTACCGATGAGCCGGTACGCCGTTGTTATCTTAAGCTCTAGCGTTGGCTCTATGGATCTTTCGTGAACTTGACAAATGCTGGGCAACAACTGAAATTTGTGCGACTGCGAAATCTTTCTGAATTACTTTCCTTTAGCAAAGAGCACATCCCTGCCATGGTAGTACTACGAACACTGCCCAATAGGCCCACCTGGGAAGAGGTTACATGCCTTTTTGAATGCCAATTTTCAAAGCGGTATAGAAGAAGGCAAAGTGGACTCATCTAGGCCCTTGTTCTCAAATTTACAGCCTTTGCCAGACTGTTGTGGAAGCAACCACTCTTTCGGCGAACTAGCCGCCTTAACATATATGTGCCAAATTCCTTCGTCGTTTCYTAAAGGTCTGGTGACCCATATTTAGAGAAACACAAAGATCCAGTGTTCAAAGCCGTCCAAATGAGATTCTGCTTTACGTTTGGTGGGTGGATCCTGCGAGCTTACCCAACCGAAGGTAATGGAAAGAATGACTTTCTCTATGTCAGTGAAACTACAAATTCATATGCRGAATTTTATTTCTCTTAAAATTAGCAATTATACGCTATCAGCAATAAGAGAAAGAGACCAAATATTCAGGATTCCWTTAGACTGTGTGAAAATAGCATGATTTCCCACCCTAAGCACTAGTCTTCATGAAATTATAATCCGCCGCTTTAGGCATTTAGTTACTTCATCAGCGTAAATTCCTTCCAGACCCGTCTTTAGTAGCACACTAACCTAATGTGGCGCGCCACCACTGTGCTGTTCGCTAGCCATGCATTCAAAAACGTTGCATAATTTTTGGCGTTTCATTGCAKTTGCACAAAGCATATTTGTGTTTGTTGCAATCAATATACTTCGCAAAGTGAATAAAATAAAAATTTGTAAAAATATGGAAAACGGTTTGTAAAGTATCCTTAAATTTAAATAAAAAATTTACTCGAACAATTGTAACTGTAAAATGCGCAGAATGGCAAATTAAACAAACGATGCTTGCAACGCGACGCGCATACATTGCAGTGAAACAGCGAAAAACACCGAGTTTTTACACATTCAACTTTTTATTGACTGCCACGAACTAAATGCATTGCAATCAATACGCTTTATTGTTGTTGTAATATGTAAACTACATAATTTTTGCCACACACAATTGAAATGTTATRCTATTTTTATTCGTTAGCAAAAAAGTACCGTTGTTTTCGTAAATATTTTACTGCTTCTGTTTTCTTCTCTTTTTTCCGCTCTCACACACAGATGCTTTCGGCGAATACTCGCTAACGGACATGATCAACGCACAATCGCAGGGCATCGAGTACGAGGAGGCCGACGACAGCTTCCCCTCGTACAAATTCTTACCCACATCCGATGTTAAGACATCGTATCGCGTCCTACTACCCGAAAGACTTTATGAATTCGCCATACTRGTTAAATTTCTGCCGAACAGCCCGAAGGGTGGTTATCTCTTCAGCGTGGTAAACTCCTTCGAGTCTGTGGTGCAGTTGGGTCTACACTTGTCGACGGTCAGCAAGAATTTCTGGAATGTGTCACTGCTCTATACGCAGTCTGATCAGAATTCCGTTAGCCGTAAATTGGTCAGCTACCAATTGCCATATAGGGGTAAGGAGTGGACGACACTTTCATTTCAGGTACTCAGGGACAAGGTGCTCTTCTACTACGATTGCGAACTAAATACGACGACAACGGTCGTACGGGAACCACAGGACTTGGTCTTCGATTCGGCCTCAACTTTGTACTTAGCGCAAGCAGGTCCTAAGTTAAATGGACATTTTGAGGTAAGTGATTTCGGATACGATTTGTTGCTATATTATTTTGTCTTTATTCGCAAATACGCCTTCTGGGAAAGTACACACGGCGGAACCATTTTCCGTGAATGCAGATTTTCACATACAAATTATTTCCTTTGAAATTCTGTGTTTAATCGCCACGTATATTATAAAGAATTTGATAATGGCACTTAGCTTTATGGCTGAATGCCCATATAAAGTTGTGTGTAATGGAAAAATTTCAGAAAAAAGTGTTATTATCTTTAAAACATTTTCCATTATATGATACTGCTCTCTGCCATTATTGTACTGAATACTTATTTGTGCAGAATCAATGATTCGAAATGTGTTCTTTTTTAAAAAAAATTTTGTTACGGAAATTGCCTACAGTAATCTGCMGATATTAATTTAACATTGAATTCCCTTTTGATATTTTGGTAAAATAATCAAGTATACATATAACATTAATTCATATATGCACATATGCACATGACAATATATTTGAGCTTTTTCCGGATCGTTGTCTTTCATTTCAAAAGACTGGGAACACCCTATCACCTGTCTCTTATACACATCTAGATGTGTATAAGAGACAGGCAGATAATATAGGCAGATAAGCTGAAAGGGAAACTAATACATGCTCTGTATGCCTGTCTAATTGGCAGATATGTCCGAAGACTGGGAACACCTTATCAAACCATAGAGAGAAACAAGCAATTAAGGGACAAAAAAAAAAAAAAAAGATTTCCTTGAAACATTATGTCTTAAAAGTGCCAAATAGATTCTCTATTCTAAATTCGAATTCACGATTGAAGCGATTGAAGTCGAATTTCAGTCGTATGATTAGAGAAATGATTATTATATATTGAGGGGGATTTTAATTCTATTGACTAAATGAAAAGGGAAATGATTAATTTTGTATGTTGCAATCTTATATCATTCACCCGACCGATATTTTTAACCGACTCGGATCCGTTCGTACCAATTGCTTCATTAAATCCTTCAATCTTTCCTCTAGTTGTTACATCTCCAGTTCAGTACATGAGCTCTTAAAACATCTGCTTTCATTACTTTGGGTTAACCTTTTACTGGTTTCTGCTCGAACGATCCTTTTGGTTATTAATTTCGTACCGAAATAGTTTTGAATTTTAATTCAATTTTTCAAACATGAAAGTTTTGATTCCTATAATCTTGTTGTATAGTCTTGAATCTTGAATGAAAAATCAAAATGCTTACCTATTTTTTGTCTCAGATGGTTCCTTGCAAATATTTAATCCATATTGAGATTAGTAAAAAATGTATTTTAAATAACCACCTACAGTGTGGTGAGTGCGGTGATACATCATCTCCGCTTACAGCTTTTCACCATGGGCGTTTCCGCTCTCAGAAGCAAAACTATTTGCCCTTAGCAACAGCAGCGACAAAAAAGCCTAAGTGGGTAGAAAGGAAATTACTTAGTTTCGTAGAAAATAATGGGGTAAAAAATTGAGTGAAAGAARGTGAGCGGGAGCAGAGCCTGAGTGAAAAATGAATCAACACATTGGGAGCGAGTATAGGGGTTGTGGCAAAGCGAGGTGAGTTACTCTTCACATAAAGTGTAAGCAATTTCACCACTACACCTCGTTAGGGTGGCGTACGACAGATGGCGCGAAGAGCGTTAACTACTATTCCGGAGCATTTGAGTGAGTTTCATTGGGTCACGCAAGTGAAAGTGGGGAATTGGGTTGTGTTGCAAGTGCGCCCACACATTTTCACCGTGCCCACTCTTCGTTGCGACCTAGGACACTCTTTTGGTGATTGTCCAAATAATGTCTGCTGAATTACGCGCTGAATGAGCGGATTGCAAGTTCCTTTKTTATTGTTTTGGAAGAGCGAATATGCTGAAAGAACGCTTACTTTGCTCATTGTGAGGATGGGTGTACTATCGGGTTGGAATATATCTTCTRTGAGGCTCACWCAAGTTTTTAAGAGCGGCGCTCCGCTTGGTGCTCGGTAAGCAGTTTTCAAACGAGCAAGGCATTCGGCCATCAMGCGAATCCATATGTGTGTTTGTGTGGGGTAAACGCCTRTTAGATGCTTTACTGYCACTCGGCGCGCGCTCACAGGCTCGTGCCGCCGCTCGGTTTACYACTTCTGCTGAGGGCTCGTGTAAATTCCACTTGCTGAACTGAGCTTTAAATGCGAGTGCATGCATTCGTGTTTGCCTGTATATGTGCGCATGTGTGTGTCTGCGTGTACTTGTGAGTTTTCTAAAAAGTTATGCGCCTCAAGTGCGTTTACCTCAGTCGTGTTAGGTGCTGCAACCGGTTAAGATGTGCTAAACGGGAGGCTAACGTCGTCATTGTGTCAAGTGTTCGAGTGTTGCGTTGAGCTGCGTTGCGATTCGCYCGAAACACGGATTCCCTCAGCCATTGGCTATYGTGTGTTACGAGATTTGTTGTTATTGCGCTTTATTTAGCTGTGTGCGTTTGCGTGTATGCATAYGTGTACACACGCTCCTAGTAGCCATGTCAAAGGCGAAATATTGTCGTTGTAGTGTTAGTGTGTGTGTTTTCTTCGAGTGCGCYTATGTGTGGGCGCCGTGCAATATTTTGGTTCTGAAGGCATATAGATGTTGCTGAAGTGTTTGGTGGCAAGTAGATGCTGTGTGTTGTTCGAAATATTATAATTATGATTGTTGCTTCGTAGCAAAAAAAAAAAAAAAGGCAAAGCAAAGCAGATGAAAAAAGTAATTCGAAACAATAGAGCATATATTACTACCACCGTTGTTGTTGCCTTAATTTTGTATGCTTTCCACATATGTGTTGTTGCTTAAGCGCTTAAGTGGATTTTTATTGACTTCCCGACATACGCACACACTCGCACGCACCTAACGACTACTTTACTCTATCAGCCGCACACATACATACTCCCACGTATGTAAGTACAATCGCGCGCGCGGTGCTTCCAACATACAGCGTCGAGGAGATTCTATAAATTTTCCGGAAAAAGTTTTAAATTTACGCGCAAACTTCGGCGTTGCAGCATTTAAGCGTAAACGTTTGTGAAAACCGGTCGATTAAGTACACAGTACAAATGTACGCCTCGTAGCAAGTAGACGACGTTTCAGCAGCAAAAAAAGCAATAAATGTTCGGAGCGAAACGTGAAAGAAATCGAAAAGCGCATGAAACGTCGCGAACGTGTGCAATTAAGTAATCGAAATGAGTTTAAAAATCATTGCGCTGGAAAATTAACGACAGCGCAAACAGACAAATTGGCTGCCACCTGCCTGGCGGCGCAACCGCTCAACTGCCTGCTGCCAGCAGCCAACCGCGCATACTTAATGTGCCGGAGTCAAAAGAATCAAATATTTTCCATTTACTGTTTTACTATGCAATCATTCGCAAAATTACCGCTAAAAAATTATATGAGTAAGCAACAACTGCGCGCAATTAAGTTACATACATACTTATATGCCATAATAGTGTATACGCGGCGCGCAGACACCCATCAATTATAAATACAATAGCTGTAATAGCTTACGCGCCGCCAAAGCAGTGCTATTTAACGCGATTCAATGCGCTCGCAATTACTTATAAATAACACCGTGCAATTTTCCTTAATTAATTAAGCATTAAGAAGGTAAACACTGGTGCGCGCAGCGAAAATGCCAAAGCCACTTAAAAATGCAATTGCAACAAAAAGAAAAACAACGGCAAATACTAATAGCATAAGTGCAAGCACATGTGTGGCATGAAATATGCTTGTTCAATTATGCATTCAAGCAGAGGTGTCGCATCAATGTCCAAGGCAACAACAACTGCATTTTTATGTGAGTAGCAGACGTCGCAGTAGCTGCCGACAGCCTTTTACAAGTGCGCACACAAATAATATGCCTGTGTGCGTGTATGAATCGTAAGTAAGCGTCAGTCAAGCATTAAAGTCAACACAACAAATATGCTGTCAGTAAACAACAACAACACTAGTCAAGTAAAGTGAAGTGACAGAAAAAGGCAAATTGCAAGYAAATAACGCGCACAAAGCAGAGCAAATGAGAAATTTCTGAACAAAAATTAAAACTTAATAACTTTTATGAATTATAGGTTATTAAAAAATATTAAAAATAGTTCAAAAACAACTTTCAAACATTGCAAAAAAATGTAACATTAAAAACAAAAAAAACAATTTAAAAATATTAAGAAATAATAAAAAAAGTGAAACAGATTTAAGAAAGTTTGAAAATTGTAAATAAAAATATAAAATAATTTTGAAATACTAAATTAAAAGTTTAAAAAACATTTAAAGTAAATGTAAAAAATCTTAAAAATTATTAATGAAAAATACTAAAATAGTTTTATTATTAATTTAAATATATAAATCTACTAAAATAATTTTTTAATACAAATGAGACTTACAAAAAAAACTACTTATAAAAAATAACTTGAAAACAACTTTTTAATACTAAAAAATTAAAGTAATATATAATATATTAAAAAATACTGAAAAATGTAAAAAGAAATTAAATAAGAAATCGGAATATATTTAAAAATATACAAAATATAAATGAAAATTGAAAAATAAATTCGTGCTATTAAAAACTGAAAATGAACACCAAACTTCAACATAACAATGCTACGTTATGAAATTTGCTGCACATTAAACCTTTGTCGCGCTGCTTTACAAATAAAAAAAAAACTGTATATAGTGCATCCTGACCGGTTTACCATTACCCAGGGCATAACACCACACTTATGTAAATATCTTTGCTTATGCACACATATGCATATGAAGTTGTTGTACAAATTGTATTCATTGTCCGCGTGCGCTCGCAAATATTTGCACATATTCATATGCAAATGTGTGTGCCAGGGCGTATGAGTAACAAAACCCAGCAAGAGTGTTGACCAAGTGGAAGACTGACTCTGCTACATGCAAGAACAGAGGCATATTTATTTCAATTTATACAATTAAATAACTGCACATACAAACAAGTCTGCATATACATATGTATCATATATGCCGCGTGCCAAGACGAAAGTGTTGCGGTGAACGGTCAGCGTGCGTGTGGCGTGCCTGCTGCTAATTAAGCGCATAAATAAATATATTAAAATACATAACTTTTTAACGTATTTTTCTTTTAAACATATTTCGAAATAAAGTAAAAAAGAACTATGGCAAACAAAACAAAGTGTCGTGCTGTGCCGGTAACATTTGTTGTTTCATTTTTAAAGCACAAAAATAGCTTTATGCGCCTAGAAAAATGCAGTTATAATAAAAGCGCACGAGTGTTTACTATTACGCCTCAAAATATGCAATAGTAGCTGGAACGTCATACGCGCTGCATATGCTCGTGGCAAGTATCTCTTAATAAACACGCGACSAGCTRACGGCAGGGCGGTGTAGCCTTTGTGCCGCAATTCATTGCTTGCTKTTGCTTTGTTTTTGCGATTTGTTTGCCTTTGTAAATATTTGTTATTGCATTTTAATTAGTGTAGTCACTCATTGGCGGCAGTTGTACAGTGCAGCGCATACACGAAATTTGCATTTAATTTGTAGTTTAAATATGTAAATTACTCTGATTGCTCTTTCATGTGCTGGAATGCCTGGCTAGACGAGCTGGTGCGGGGAGTTCAGAGAGTGTGCGATTTGCAAATACGTTGTTCGTGCTAAGCTRTAATTTAATATCGGGCATTAGTTTATTGGTATTTTGTGCCTTTGTGTTTCCAGAAACGTGGAGTCATGAAAAAGTTGTCATTACTTCTAAGCTGAGAAAGATAAGTAAATATTGATTTATATAAAAGAAGCGAAAACTGTAACATCGGTGGGATCGAAGCTTTAATACTCTTCACACGTACAAAAGTTTCCTTTATTCAGTTTATATGATTATRTGCTATGGGGGACGATATGGGACGTTCCGACAAAAGTGCGGCTTCTTGGTGTCAAGAACAGATGTAATGTAAAATCGATATCTCTAAATCTTCTAGTCGCTGCGCTTGCAAGACAGCAACGATGCCTTCTTTTGTCAATTTTTTTTAAACGCATTTTATTTAATAATTGAACAAAATCGAGTTCGCTTGCTCCCGAAGCAATCTCAAGGAGGACGTTCAAAAAAGATTCTTTGGCGATGAGGAATTTTCTTCTACTTAAAATTATGTCAAATCCAAAAATAAAAAAAACACGTTTTTGCTGTAGATGACAACAGGTACTGATAGACGGACAAGTTAAAAATTGATTTTGGACAAAATGGAAGCTGACGTGCAAGAAGTAGTTTTTGGTGAAAAAATCTACATTTCACGGTGACCAAAAAAATGTKAATTATTATTACAGAACTTCTTTCTTGAATGATTACCGGGTAATATTGATATATTCTAGAAGGTCGTGTGAAAATTGCAAGTTGGTCGCKCAAACTATTTCGGAGAAATTTTCCTCACCGACTCTGAAATGTGTTTCGAGAAAAACTCGTTTTAGCATCCGATTTAAATATTAGATATTTCCTCTTAGATATATTGAMTTAAAAATTCCAAAAATCTTAATCGAAAAAGGAATTTATTGAAATAGGGAAAAACTTAACACAACTATATTTTAATATTTTTGGCGCTTTATGCAACTAATATTTCAAACTTGAGTTATGAAATTTATTTTTAAGGTTTATCACAATTTTTTGAAAATA
>NW_017536185.1:1859647-1875966 GCF_001853355.1 Bactrocera latifrons | reverse complement strand
TTTTATGTCTCCAAAGGTCTCCAATTACATTTTTGACAATCAGTTGGAAAACTTATTAAATATCAGTGAATAGAAAAATTTACGACTTCTCTTAAATCATAATTTTTTGGAAATTGTTACGAGCTACCTCTTTAATAATCCTTAGTTTTCTTGCAATTAAAAGTTTCATATTTCCATTCATTTTTAGGCCAAAATACTCTTCTTCACCACTCTACCAAACTACAGTTCAATTTTATGCGCGTTCAAGCAGCACGAAGAGTGTTATTATTAATTAATATTAATTAGTTTACCCACACAATATTACACGAACCCTCCATAAGTACCCAGGTATATTTAGAATAATCCCCATCTGTGCTTATTTGAATTATGTAAACAAATTAAACTCAAATAAAAATTTAAAAGAAGCAAATAAATATGAAGGGTTAACATGCAAGGGTAAACATCAAAAAATTAAGCCCAAAAAAATGAAAAGAAAAAAATATGTGAATTTAAGGCTTTAGCCAGACGCCTAACACTGCTCACAGCCAACCACACAGGCAAAAGTCACACAAATAAAACACAATGCAAACAAGCTCTTACACACACTCTTTACGAGATTGTGATCCCCATTTCAACTTCACAGTAAACAACAAAAGCTCTTCTCCGGCTGCCGGCTGCCGTTATCAATTCRATATCAGATTCTGATTTCTGCGGAAGCACCGGCTTACAAGTGGGCTTGTTCGTGTGGCAAACTTGTTTACACCCGCATGCACATATGTAAGTTGTTTGTAAACAACGAACTGTCACTCGCACTTGTTGTTGTTGCGCGATATTCATCTAATTATTTGTTTGACTTTTGAACTTAAGCGCTGTGTTAATGGGATGAGTTAAATGCTTAGCATAGTAAACAAAACTTATTCTTAGAGCACTACACAGATTCAAGTGCGAATGTRTGTGTGTTTGCTGGTATTTTTATTACAAGATGATTGGGAGCACTACTTTGTGGAGCGAAACAAAACACGAATTTCTGCAATTATCAAATAACTAAAAAAGAAAAAAAAATTAGTAAAACGATCAGAAAATTTTATATTAAATAAATGCCCATCAGGGAAAGAGAAAGTTTAAGTACTTCTGGTAATATAATGTTACCTTTATTCCACTTTRGGAGATCCCTAATATTTATTTTTATTTTATGTTTTTATGGTTATTAAATAATCAGTTATGACCTAACAATTGATAACAGTTTTAATTGCAATTTTGGCTCCTTATTGCGCATATTCATCTGTTTAATTTTTACCAATGGAGAAGGGATGTGTATCGCACGAAACAAAGCAATCGACCCGCTATACGTGCCACTGGGATATAAATATTTCAAAATATCTAATTTTTTATCTGATGTAGGGAAGTAGTTAATCCCTAAGGTGATTCTACTCGACTTTGATCAATAAAACTAGCCACAAGAGCCAACGCCTTCTACTTGTGTCCAAGTTATATTAATCGTGGCTTCCAAAGAAAAATATAAAACGCAGCTTAGAATCTAGATGCGTAATCTTTATTGGTCGCAATTCGAATGACTCTGAATTTAAATTAACAGGGTACCTAAATATCCAAATTGAGTTACGTGAAATATGAAGATTACAGTTAACACATTCAAACAATGAGTAAGTTACTTAAATAGTCAAATTGAGCAAAGTTAATATAAAAGGATCCCATTTATAAGTATTCAAACATTGAGTAAAACTGTGGTGAATTTAAAATGATCAAAAATGTAAACTTAACATAATGTAGCTTCTAATATTGTCGAGCTTTTAATAATTAACATAACTAACGAATAACATTGTAAGGTTTTAATAGTTATAGCATCCGTGCATCCGGTTACAGTCGTTACACTGATTTAATTCATATTGAGACCACATTTTTATGTTAATCGCCTTCAACAAAATTTTCGGACTTAAAATTTGGTTGCAACCAAGGCTGCGAATTATTTAGTTCCACAATTTTTTATTAAATTTTAAATTAAAACCGAAATTCGAAGTAAATGTGTGGACATTTTTTTTTTTATACAAATTTAATTCTAAATTCGAAAAATATTTTTTATTTTAAAACTTGGAGTATGACTARGTTAGGTAAACAGGCTGATTCCTTGTGAGGCCACGAAAAGTTCCACTCGGACAGCCAGAGAAGCGTGTCTTTTGTGATGCTCAGAACTCTCAGGTATAGATTAAAAAAAGGTCGACGCATATCGATGAGACGCCTATAGCCGCAGCCGATTTTTGACAAGTGAGATGCTTCACTCTTAATCTGATGAACGCCAAACAGTTGAAAAGAGTGTTTTGATATTTTCACTTCATCTTCTTCACTGGATATTTGAAAATTTGCGTCCTTTATTATTATATTTATCACAGAAATTTTTATTTGACATTTGGCATAGAAGTTTTTTAAAGAGGAAGCCTTCTGTCCTTCTGCAGTAATTAGCAGCTAACTTTTTTAATCCTGCAAACTAACACATAATTATGAAAATTAATCAAATTCAATTTAAAATATAAAAGTTTTAAATTAATTTAAAATCCTTCGCCTTTTGAAGTGCTAAGACTTTCATGACCCGAAAATACAACCGATACATTTTATATATTAAATGTTAAAATAATTTTCCTTACTCTTCCGGTATGAGATTAATCGATGTTATCTTATTACATTTCTTTGAGTTGAAATAAAATTTTAATTACTTTTATTGCTAAGTAAGATGAAGTAATTTATATTCGTAGATTGTCAAATATCAYATTTGGAACTATATGCCACATATTTGATTAAAAAACCAAAGTTCACAATTTGGCCTAACAAAATGTTGAAATTTAAGTTCAATTTTATTTTTAATAATAAAACTGCACAAACGCGTGTCGSTTACACACTAACAGTTAAATATATGAAGGAATCTATGTGCAGATGTGTTCATTTCCGCTTTGCCATAGGAATATGCAAAGCCATTYTGACAACTTAATCACATTTGAATTGTCAAAAGCCATCATTGAGCGGATTAATTGGAGAGCTGTTGCACACAGATTAAACATACAAAGCGGAAACTTCGCAAAAAGTATGCAGAAATATTCAAAGGCTTTTTAATAAGTGGCAAAAACAATTTGTAGCTTATAATGCGTAAATTTTTTTTCAACAAACCATTCGGATATTTCAATAAAAATAAGGAGTTTTCGACATTYTCGATTAATATGTTGCTTAAAATTCATTCAGACAAATGGACGGCGGCTGCTCATGCTTCCTCGGCATGGTGCATAAACTCTAATGCCGTAGCGACCACAACAATATGTTTCAATGCGTGTGTATATGTATGTGTGTGTGTAATGTACTTTAATTAAATCAAATATTTTGCATGCATCATTGTGCTCGGAATTCGCCTTCAAAGACGCATCTACGCATGCTTTAGATTACAAATATTTGCCCGAGCGTGCGTGTGTGTGTGGGTGCATAGCAATCAATGGAACAGCTTTAGGGCACATAYATAAATTAATTAATAATTCCAAATTTCATAATATTGAAATGTTAATGAATTTGCTTAAGTCAAAAGTGCATTTGGATGTACGAAACGCACAGTTGGGTGCAAGCAGTGCAAATACGCAGAGCCAYATGCTGGCACACATACTGGATGCTTAAACAATAATTCATAATAAATTTAATAAAACTAAGGAATTTAATATCGGAATATGCAAGGTTAGCTCGTACAGTTTAATAGCTTCACAATGTTAATGTTTTGTAGTGTGCATAACGGTGGATTGACATGTTACGGATATTCATTCCTCCTGGTCTCTCGATTTTGACGAACGCTTCTCATTATTCGAGAAGCCTAAAAGTATTGAAAGTATTTTTTTTATTTAGGAACGGTATATGAAAAATAAAAGTAAAGTGAACAAAATACTTATTTATAGGAATAATCACGATCAATTTTGATGTGGAAGTACTAGCGACATAAACGTTGTTCCATCATGACATTTAAGCAGGAAATATATGTATGTATGCTTTCGCTTTGAATAACTTCATTCTTTCTATCCGGTGGCGCCAGTACTATGCAACGAGCTGTAGTCCTAAAAAATGCCCTTTCCATAAATATATTATCTATGGCTTCAGTTGCATCTTAAAAACTATTGATTGATTGATAATACCACTCTAGTGACATTTGGGTAGATTGRTGGGTAGGATGAATATCAACCGACCAATCCAGCCGTATAAGTGGTCCACATATTTCCAGTATAAAGTCTTTCCCATATCAATATATGTCTCTGATATATTCTAAATCGGGTAAATTTAGGTAATAACGCCTGTCGGGGCAATTTTATTGTGCAGTTCCTTGGCTGATTTACTCACATACATATATGTATGTTATATGGTCAAATTACACCGTTAGTTATTTTTTAACTCGACAAAAGCGCCAGCAATATTATTATTATTATGTCTTTATTTTACATCCTTGATCCAAATTACTTCCAAATTGAACAAAAGTAACATAACACGGTTTGTGGAGGAGTGAAGCAGTGACATAAGCTTGTTTCCACATTCTGGAAAAGTCTTCTGTTCTCAATAATTATGAATCAGAAATTGTACAAGTATAACCGAAATATGGAATGTCTTCCACAAGGCTTTTTAGATTTAATTCACAATTTCAAGCACTTCTTCATGAATACAGCCCTGTGCACATGCATGCATATAAGTCAACGAAATTCTCCTACGCGCATACCCAACCTATGTACTTGCAACCAAATGGAATTTCTCAATTAACATTTTTGTCATTATTAATTCCTGACTTCAACATTTTGATTTTATTTTATTTCGCTTCCTCATAATGTGTACACATGCTTATCGGAGCGGCAAGTGAGCGCCGGTGCCAAGCAGAAAGCAAGAGAGCAGTTTAAGCTATAATTTATAATATAACAGCATACAATCACAAAGTCATAAAATCAACGCATGATGAAATAAAGTAATAATGATAAGCTTTATGTGAGCTAAGCGTATGAAAAATGCCAAAACAACAACAACAAAAGCACAGCAAATGCTCGGAATTCTCGGTGTTATTTTGGCATTATATTTGCTTGAAGGACAAGTGCTCTACGCACACCTATACACACACACACACGCACATGCAAAGTTCTTATGCAATACACACACACATACACATCTGCGTCTTTATGTTTTACTGTAATGTAGAAGTGAGCAAATTAATTTTTAATGAGCGTACTTGTACTTTTGCCGGATTGTTCTTGCTCTGTTTTATTTCACGCACAGCGAGTGTCTGTTTGTGGTGTGTGCTTATGTGCGTTCATTAATTCTTTATGTTTTGTAAGGCTAAAGGGCATTTTTATTTGAGTGCGTTATGTAACTTGTTTTCACTTGTACTCTTCAGCTGGCAGCGATTTTGCGATGTTTATTTTGAAGCGGCTTTATTTGATTTTTCGAAATTAAAAATTTAGTAGGTTTTACTTGCAGCTGCTGATAGAATTTTTCAGAAAGTGAGTGGTTTAAATGAAATGGTTCTTTATAATAAATCTTTTTTTGAACAATTATGGTCCAGTGTTCTAAGAGCACATCAGTAATTGCTCGGTACTTAATTAACTCAGAGTTTTTTGATTTTTCGATATGTCAAAAGAAAAAATAAAATAAAATAAATTAAAATAGCATAAAAAATAAATGTTATTAAAATAATTTCTTTGAAAATAATTAAAAAATTTTGAAACTTAAACAACGTAATAAAAAATTAAAAAAAAAATTTAAAATCCCTTAAAATAAAAAATAAACAAGTAAGGAAGGGCTAAGTTCGGGTGTCACCGAACATTTTATACTCTCGCATGATAAAGTGATAATGGAGATTTCAGGCGTGGTTGTGAACCGATTTCACCCATATTTTATACATGTCATCACGGTGTTAAGAAAATATTATATACCGAATTTCATTGAAATCGGTTGAGTACTTCCTGAGATATGGTTTTTGGTCCATAAGTGGGCGACGCCACGCCCATTTTCAATTTAAAAAAAAAAAACCTGGATGCAGCTTCCTTCTGACATTTCTTCCGTAAAATTTAGTGTTTCTGACGTTTTTTGTTAGTCGGTTAACACACTTTTAGTGATTTTCAACATAACCTTTGTATGGGAGGTGCTCGTGGTTATTGTCCGACTTCTTCCATTTTTGAACTGTATATGGACTGTCTCTTATACACATCTAGATGTGTATAAGAGACAGACTCTATACAGTTTGGTTGACATAGCTATAGTAGTTTTCGAGATATGTACAAAAAAGTTAGTAGGGCCGGGGCCACGCCCACTTTTCCAAAAAAATTACGTCCAAATATGCCCCTCCCTAATGCGAACCTTTGTGTCAAATTTCATTTTAATATCTTTATTTACGGCTTAGTTATGACACTTTATAGGTTTTCGGTTTTCGCCATTATGTGGGCGTGGCAGTGGGCCGATTTTGCCCATCTTTGAACTTAACCTTCTTATGGAGCCAAGAAATACGTGTACCAAGTTTCATCATGATATCTCAATTTTTACTCAAGTTACTGCTTGCACGGACGGACAGACGGACGGACAGACGGATAGACGGACGGACAGACAGACATCCGGATTTCAACTCTACTTGTCACCCTGATCACTTTGGTATATATAACCCTATATCTGACTCTTTTAGTTTTAGGACTTACAAACAACCGTTATGTGAACAAAACTATAATACTCTCTTTAGCAACTTTGTTGCGAGAGTATAAAAATAATCTCAAAATCTTAAATACCGACTAGAAAAACTGTCAATTCAAGTTAATAATCAAAAATTAAAATATTAATTATTTAGAATTTAAATTTTTTTGAGTTTGTGTACTTCATGATCTACCCGTTTGATTATCTTTGTCTTATTGACATTGATTTGTGCATCACTGAATGTGCTGCAGTTGCAAATATGTAAACCATGCCTTTTTATGCTCTTCCATTTCAGTTTTTAATATATTTTATTTGTTCTACCATGTTTAAATAAAAAATATTTCGCCATTTTCTAATATCGAAATCCAAAATTTGAACCGTAGTTCGCTAAATGTATAATCCTTTGTAAGGCTAAATCGAAAAATTTTAATTGTTTACTCAAAATTTCAGTTTTCGAAATTATGTGGCAATTCACATACGCTGTTTCTAGCGTTTTTCTACCGCTCCCAGCAACAAAGTTAGCGCCCTAACGCAAAGCACACTCAGTGACACAACTGGCCAGCATGGCGTATACGCGACATTTAATTAGTTATTAATTAAGCAACAATTTGGGGCCGAAAATTTCGCCTGCTGTCCAATGTGGCCGGGCAGTGCAAAGCGAGCACATGACGCGTGAAATGTGCACAATAATTACGTTTCAGTTATGAGAAGCGTCTGTAATTAAATAATAATTGCTTTGCAGGTGAAGCCCAATTGAGAGACGACTCGAYGCTAGGCGACCATTGTGCATGACCTCAATGCGTTTGGTTGGAAAGTGAATAGGCAACTGCAGCCGAAATTCACCAAATACYTTGACCGAAAATAAATTTGTGTGTGCGGCGCCTAACAAGCGTTGGCGCTTTGAGTTATTCGCGAAAATATTTATTCACACACWGCGCGCTGGTTCTATGGACATATTTCATCAAAGCGCTCTGTCTGTGCAATGGCGAATGCAGTCGTAAGGGACAAAGGTATTTTAGTTATTGCTTTTATACTGCCATTGATGTTGATCCCAAGTGCCATTGGTGCAAGCGGATGTGTGCAACAGCWGCTGGCAGACCGCGAAACCTGCTATGTGGTCGCTTTTGTGTAACAAATGGCAGCTAGTTAACATTGAAACGCGWCGCTTGTCGTGCAATTAGTGTTGYGCATGCGTGTATGTGTGTCTGTGCGCGCTTGTCATTTTGGTATTTGCGACTTTGTAGTKRGTTAGTTAGYTGTTGYTATTGTARTTTGTAGTTGTTGCTGTGAATTATAATGTTCAAAACGTAAACGGTCATAGCAAACTTGCTCGCAAAAGCACTGAAAACCGCAAGTGAGTGTTGATAAATAAATGCACTTATATARTATCAAATAAGTATATGTAAAAGCGTATCTAATTATATATTTGGCTGATAACTTCCTAGAAATTAGGCAGWCCTTCAGCTAGTCCTTTAGTTTTATTTATACATTCATGTCGGCTAACCGCTGAAAACAGAAATATGCTTTGAGCTTACTGTTATTAAGCACATACATTTTATAGAATAGAAGAACTATATGCGGAAATTAGTTTGGCTTCTCCAAAGCGATAGAAAGCTGTCCAAACACTCAAGCTTGCCTACATTACAAACATTTTGTAGACACTATAAAAACTTCATATTTTATTGAGGTCATTTATTATTTTAGCAGACTTTTTAGTTTCCCCGCCTGCGAACTGATTTGTAGTTTATGACAGTTAAGKAGCAATAACGAATTCATTTTGTCACAAATGAAATACGAGTGACTCTTCGTTAGACACGCACGCTAATTCATCATACGCAGTGGCGCACCGCCCACGCCTGCATGGACATACACCGAAACACATATGCATATGAGCGGAGCACAGTGTGTGGCTGCGTATTTTAAATATTTTTCTTGCTGCGCTATTATTCAAATGCTGCTAACAACAACAACGGCAACAGCAAACGTTTTRTGTAAATAATTCCGTTGACAGGCGTAAATAGTTGATAGACAAATAAAATAATATATTGTATGTTAACTCAGCAGGGAAGCATGTGGCAAGGTGAAAGTCATCTAATGCGAGTTAGAATAAAAAAGTGCTTTGACAAAAGCGCGTAAGTGGCTCACTTATGCCTGGGAGACTGCGGTGGCTGGCGGCTGTTGAGCGATGGGGTGAAGTGAGGGAGGGGGTTTACATGGAAAAAGGCAATTTTGCGTGTAAACATTTATTCGTTTCAATTCGCAAGAAAAAGCGGGTATGTGGTGCAATGGCAATCAAATGAGGAGTTGGGTGGGTTGCGCAGCGACACTGTGCAACAAAAATATATACTTTTTATGATTTATTTTTAACAAAACTTTTAATAAATATTGAATAACATTTGTATATCGTGAGGAAATTTATATAAAACTGATAAAAGTGGCGTTAGCAAAAAATGCCTTAAAAACAATAGAGAAGGAAATAAATGAAAGAAATAAAAATGAAATTTTTTTAGAGTTGTGTTGTATTMTTTTTATATACAAAAAATATACATGTAAGCCCAAAATGACGTTCTGAGTCCACTTAGCTACGTCAGTTTTATATGTCCAATATTTACTCCTCTCCACGGATATATTTAGTACAAGCGAATGCTTCATTTGACAGCTGAAGTCAAGACTTTTTTATAGATACGCGAACTCGTTTTTCAGTTTTAGCGACATCGTCTCTAAGGAGATGYTCATTTGTTGGAAACTTTGATATTGGACCACTATATCAGAAAACTGCCATACAAACTGAGCGATTAAAATCGTGACTTTGTACAGACAACTTTTTYATTTGCCGAGATATCGACAYGAAATTTCTCTCGAATTATTGCCCGATCCATTAAAAAATTATTCAGATTCGACAACTATAGCATATGGCTGCCATACAAAGCGACCCCTCAAAATGAAGTTCTTTTATGAAAAACATTTCTATTTCMCGRGAYATCCCCCCRAAATTTAGCACGAATTATTGTCCAAAGCGACGCTGTACTCTCCAAACAAATTGTTCGGCTTGGACAATTATAACATGTAGTTCCCATATACTTTAACCGAACACTTATTTATTTAAGCTATAACTTATATATATGGTATAACCGAAGTTAACTATTTTTCTTGTTCTTATTATTACTTTTACCTTTCACTATAAGTTTCTATTTACATTTCCATGCAACTGCAACAATAGCAGTTTAAATTAGCAATGTTGCATGGTGTAACAGACGAAGGGGGTGCTTGCTTGCTTGCGCCTTTTAATTAAATATGATTTAGCATTTCACATCAGCATACAAAGCGGCAAAATGTAAACGGAGAGCACACGCGCACATATGTTGTTATGAGAAACGCAGACAGACTGGGTTTTTCGCCTGTTCACCTGCTCGACTGCTTATTCCGAGCACGCGTCAGCTAAAACTTTGTGGTAGAGTTACTCACATGACGAACTTGTCGGTAAATAAACAGCCATATCTGTCTGTCTATTTGGACTCACAGCAATGTGCGTGCCATTTATATAACGGGATATATATGATAAATGTAATAAATGCTTTTGAAATAAAATGTTGACATAATTAAAATGGCGAAAAATTGTTTACATGCTTAACCCTTAGTTTATTCATATTTGTTTTCGGTTTGAATGCACACACATGCAGACAAACTTTTTGAAACCGCACACATATTGGCTCTATTGCTGATTCGTGTTGTTGAGCACAAAACCCCAGGCATTGGCTTCATTTATATTTTTGTATTGCCCTTACCACTGACAGTATCATTATTATCATTATTGCATGACATGCATAAATGTTGAACATAAATTGCTTAAGGAATTATAATATACTTTACATGCCATTCCGCGGGTAATTAGTGTAATTTTTCCTACATCTATTTATACCTCGGCAGTTGGCCTGCTTGGTATAGGTGTTGTTTCRGTAACTGGAGTAATAGTTTTTGTGTTTAATGAGTTTGAAACAATTCCGAAGAAGCACCGGGTCACGTTTTTGAATTCATGATTTAATTTTTTTTTATATACTTCGTAAAGTGAATCAATTTTTAGTTTCTTTATTAATATTCGTTTATTTCCTCTTCATTATTAGCTCCAAATATTTTATGAATGATGAGATATGACAGCAAACTTTGTGCTGGAGAAGCTTAACATTTTTTGTGTACTTTAACATATAAGTTTGTTTTTATAAGAATCGAACTTAATCTTAATACCGCTTCAACATATCTTCGAAGGTTCATACCCTTTACCTTCCGCGAACTCAATGTTGTATAGTGAGTTTGTCGTTTTGGGTTTCAAGGTATTTTATTTTAAACTTGCAGGTTTGAGGAAGACACACATAGACAGGCCTAATGTAAATCGAATCTACATCTATCTTATAATCTAATAATTCAAGACTCCATATATTACCCATTCGAAATATAATGATTGTGTCTGTTTTCCCTCTAATCTTAATCAAGTACATTAGGAAGGAGGAAATTTTACTGGGTCCTACAGTGTATTTTCCATCATAATTGAAGGTTGTTGTATACATAAAAAGTTGTTTTGTGATACCTGAAAGAAAAGGATTGAGATATTGATTGAAATAGTAGTCTGCAACCACTCAGGGACAACATTCATTGTATCCAGCAATGAAAAATAGAAAACTTTTCCCACACCATACAAACAATAGTTACGTATACGCACCATCACATATRAGTGAAACAACATTTCAAGCAAGGCAAAGAACGAATGAGGAATGTTGAGTCGTAACTATTTATTCATAAACACATACYTTTACAGCTATTTAGCATTATTTAATTAATGCCTATACTTTTCCCCACACAAAAGCACATCTAATAACTTTACTGTCACAGCTGCGGGCGTTACGAAGTGTGTCATGTACAAATGGGTATATGGTAAATGCTTATGCTAACTGTACCAACTGTTTGGGAGCATGTGCACTTGCGAGACATATTATTATTTCATATTACACATATGTCATTATTAGTTTGTWTGTGTGTATGTGTGCGCTCGCRTTAATGTCWATTGTTGAACGTGTTGAGCCAACTTCAAMGCAAATACTCAATGTGGGCGACTATGACAAGACAGTTGGTAGTAGTGAGGCAAACTAGACTCATAACACTTAATTACTTAGTCATATAGTTTCTTGTGCGGTGAGTGGCAATAGAGCGAAGCAGAAGAAGGCGCACGCCAACGACATTAACGACAACATCAACATCAACAACATCGATCAAACGCACATTGAGGTTAATGTATAATGATATTACAGCTAAAATATGATAGTTTTAAAAATAGAATAGTACAAATAACAACAAACATACACATAACGGTATGTGCATAATCYAAGCTGAGACATAACTTAGAGCCGCGCTGGTACTTCAGCTTGTAAACGCAGTGATTTTCTCGGTTAAAGTGSAACAAAGTAAAACAAAGCCCAACAACAACAAAGCTCGAAAAGAAAGTGAATTAAAGGCAAAGTTAGGCCAAGTTCCAGCGAAAGAGTGCTCGAAAGGATGCTGCGTTTCACTTGGCCTGCGGCTGGCGAATTGTTAAAAGCATAACATGGCAAGCCGAAATTGTCAAGCGTAAAAAATTGCGCGCATAGCGACAACGTCGTGCTTTTTGCCAACGCTTAAGTTGAAAGTAACAGCAGGGGCTGCTTTGTAACAAGCCGTCGCAAACGCCGGCCAAATTAGTGAAGCAGCGAAGGCGAAAACTTTTCAACTTTGAAGAAAATTTACTACCGCCCCCCCCCCCACCGCAAGCGGCTGAAACCACCAACCATCTCAGCAGCCGACCGACGCTTCATTATTTTGCTGTTATTGCAGTTGTCGCGTCGACATTTTTCGCATTGTGTTGTGGCTGTAACCTCAGCTATTATAAAATAATAAAATCATTTATTTTATTATAGGATAATCATCTTTGTCATTATCTTCATTATGCGCGATAGGCTGGCGGCGACAAAGCTGCGTTGGTGTGGGGCTTTTMAGCTTTGAACCCTTTGCTATTATCCCTTGCTCACGCCAATTTAGTTGATTTGCGTTTTGCCTAAAAGCGATTTTTACACATACACGCGCACACACATACTTTACGCGGCTCGTTTATTACTGCAAGGAGATCAAACTTCTACTGCTGCTTCTTTTTTCATCGGAATTCTTTATATTCGCCGTTTTATGTGCAAGTTTTTATGTATTTTTAATTTCCCCCTTGCTACTCTAAGCGTTGGCCTCACGCTCCAGTCTYCAACACTCATGCACTTCCYTGCAGTCCTTAAATCATTTTTTGCGCTTTGTCGTTTTTGTCACAAAGTCATTACTCATTTTGCGTACTGGTTTTGGTGATAACGTTTTGCGAAAAGCACCCTTTTAAAGTCATTCAATATTTACTTAAGTGTGTGTATGCATGCGAGGCTGTGTGCGTTGGCATATCCGCGTAGTTGCTGGCGCAGCCGTTCGCCTCAAAGTAAAAGTAGGTAATTTCATTATAAGACTTTAGGAGCTTGTCAAACTTTAAGCTGTAGCAAATAGAGAAGAACAATGTTAACATAAAAGAAAGACGGGGTATGAAAGAAAGTCCACGAAGTGTGAATTGTAGGGAGGGTGGGTGTAAGTTGGGGCGAAATCGGTTATGCTTACTATGAGTGGGAAAACTTTTAACAAAATATGTTATAACGAATCTGAGTGGTAAGCATTTTAATTTGATTAGCTCCGTATTATTCTAAAGATAATATTTCTGTGCGAGAATTCTYTTAGAATTAATATACTTGCGTTGACAGACCCTGCTATGAGCGGCACACAGAGGTGAAATGATATATCAATAAAATATAGTACTTTAATGAGGTTTGTCAGCAACCGCACGTGACTATKTTTCCTTTATTTAACCAAAATTGTGAAATATGTTTCCATTGATTACTCTGTACTTGAAACCACTTTTGAACCCGTGTATTTCAATATCTGTGGTTAGCGAGGTTGATCTTCTAGCCAATAACAAGTTATGTTACAACTGACCCAAGTGTAACTAGTTTGAAATTTGTTCAAATATTTAGCTAAATAACTGATATTTCCTATCTAATACCAAGTTATTCCATAACTGGCCCGAATGAAACTAGTTGCTAACTACTTTCAAAATTACCTTAATAACGGTAATTATAAAGGAATCACTTAAAACAAATTTGCAAAAAAAAAAAAAATATTTCTAATGAAGTATATTTTAAAAGAAAATCTCAGCCAATATATGTACATACATCTAAAGTGCTTTCTCCTCTAATTGAAGGTGTAAGTTGTTGAAAAATAAAAGTTACACTATTGAAACATTCACAAAAGCCATAAACACAAACATCGTTTTGGACAAAGTAAGCGACGCACATTCAGCTCCACCAAATTTCAAAAGATTTTACGAGCCTTTGCTCGTTTACAATGAAAATTAAGTCATACTGCGAACGCAAGCAAAGTGAAAGCAGTGAAAATCGCATTTGGCCCATTTCAAAATTTTTGGTTTCAAGCTGCAAAAACGCCAACAAAGTAAATGCTACGCGAAAGGATGAACAAAAAAAAAAAACATAAACGCACTGATAAAACTTTTTGGTAAAAGTCTGCGCTCGGCGGCGTGAGAGGCGGCACACCAACAACTTTTGCGACTAATACATACACATAATAGCTGTGATTGGCGCGTGTCGCATAAATAAGAGGAAAAATACTGAAAGCGAAAACAATAATGTGTTTTTGTTCCAAAAATGGCAGCGAGTGTGAGGTAAGTCGCGCGTTAGGACGTTGGCTGACAAAGCAAGAACTTAGTTGCTTGTGATGTGATTAGCGCAATTAGGCAGAATAAAAATTTCCTGCTTTTCTCATTTAACATTTAATACAGCGTTGCTTTAAAGGCTGTCCGTTGCGTGGTAATTTTAAACTTTAGTGGAGGCTGTTGCTTTGGTCAACGCTTTGTGCGCGAGCGTGTAAGTTGTGTGTGGGGCGTACGAGTAACTTGGCTTCTTGTTCGCAGTTGGGTGCGCACAGAAACACAAAGTTTTTCGTTGTAACTTTTATACATTTTCCGCCCAATATGTAAGTGCATACAAGAGCAATAATAGCAGAAGCAACAGAAGTCGCGAAAAACGAAAAGAGAAAAAATGTATATCGAAAATCACAAAAAAATTGGGTTGGCAGCAATGAAAGCGAAGTCCCTTCAACAAATAACTGCCACAGCTCCACCGCACTCACTTATTGTATGTGAAAGAGTCAGCGGGCGGCGCGTAAACAAGTTGGAAATAAAGTTAATGCAGCAGGCATACGCTTACATATACATGCGCACCTACTGGCACGCTGACACACTGACGTGCACTGCCCSCAGCCAACTTTGTGTGTTATGTGCAGAGAACCTGCTTTTCGACTTTCAACTTCCTCTTCGCAATTTGGCTCACCCATTTCCGCTACGCTTGTATGTACTTGCTCCACTTCATACAGCCGGTACATGTGTATTAGTGTGTATGTGTGTGTGTGTGTGTGTGTCTGTCGCTTCATAAAATGTAATCAAAATAAACGCCGCGTAACGTGAATTGGGCGTAAAGTTGGTGGGGTGTATAAATATAGATATTACTTTTGTGTGCGTGTGTGCCTGTAACTGTTGCGTTTGCGAAAAAAYCACGCKAAACAGTAACAARCAGCTGCCGGAACGAYTTTCAATAACAGCCAGTCGACAGATAGTCCTCGCTGTAGCAGCTGGGACGTGCGTCAAACGAAGTGCAGTTCAAGCTGCCGGCGCTACGCYGCTCCTGTGCCCTTGTTCTGCACGAAGTTTTATAAAAAAATKTTTGTTTTAAAGTTTAGTGGAASTTTTGTCTTTTTTACTTTTCGTAACTCTTTGGATTTGTCTTCTTGTTACTGTTACTTATTCTGTTCTGGCATATTTTTTAACTACGCCATCTTATTTTTCTAAATATTATTGCGCTCTTACTGCTGAGATTTTGAGTTATAAATTTGCTAAGGATTTTGCTAATCATTGCGCAATAGGGAATATAAGTTTTCTACATTTGAGCTTTTTGGTGAACTATTCCTATATGTAATCTATTTCTCTATCGCTCTCTCGCTCTCCCAGCTTTCTCAGTTGTCTAGTTAAAAGAACATATTAATAACTTTTTCAGCACAAAAATTCATTCAAATGTATATAAATTAAATTGTAGTTGTTGCCCGATATTATGATATTTGCATWTACAACTTCCGTAGCGTATGAGTGACATGCATCAGTGCATCTAACAATTATTGTCATTAATATTTGTCATTGTCATTAGAGCAAATTTTATTTGTGACCTTTATTCAAAARTTTTAACTATTATTACAATTTTGATTTAACTTTTTATTCTTAATTTTTAGTTTATGTTTTTTTGAATAATTTATTTTTTCTAACTTTAATTTTTTTGTATTTGTGTATAAATCAGGAACAGTAAAATACATTTTTTTGTAATTTTATATTTTTATTTTAAAATTGTTTATGATTTTGGGTTGAAATCTTAAATTTAATTTTGAGCTTCTTCATAGTGTTAATATTGCTTTATTTTTAATTTGTATTGAATTTTTCATTTAAACAATTTTTTTAAACAAAGAATTTTAGTTTATATTTAATA
>NW_017536185.1:1848116-1859066 GCF_001853355.1 Bactrocera latifrons | reverse complement strand
GAAGAAGAATCAGTGAAAGCAAAGCAAAGCAAAATTCAAGTGTCTAGTGCAAGCAAAAGTTATCAATTATCATTAAAATTTCAAAATTTGTTAAGCCAACGAAATGCATAGTGTATAATAAAGCTCAAAAAGCTGCAAAGTTGAAAAGTACGCGCAAAGTTTAAGCGTGTTATACCAAATTTCAGCGAAAATTCATTCATTAGTGCAATTAAGTTTAATTAAATAAGCAAATCCGACTAAAATTATACAAGCACAAATAGAATCTAAAAAAAAATCTAAAAAAAATTGTTAGCAAAATATTTGGCAATCCAATTAAAAATTTCCCAATTTGTGTGGTAATAAAGTGCCGTTTTTGTTGCTTTATTGTACAGAAGCGAAATAATAAAAATAAGAACGTAACAAAATGGCAATGGTTATATCGACGCGCGCGAAATTGCTAATAACCGCGTTAATATTATTCTTCTGCCTGGGCATTGTGCTCGTGACGGGCTCGACGAAGGGCTGGTTCATACCAAATCGCTATAAYGGCGAGCGGGTTGCTGCTAGGATACAGGTAAATCATTTTAATGGAAWTTTTAATTTGTGAAAAAAAATAGAAATGAAGGTTACATTTGCTAATAAACAGCATGTTTGGAATTTGTGATATTCAATTATTATACAAAAACTTTTTYTACTCCTCCTGAATTTTGGAGTGAGCCTTGGTTCTATTATTAACATTTAAAAACAAATCCGTTAGCTTCCATGCCAACAGCACAATTTCATTCACACGAAAATGTATAAATAACTGTTAATTACGGTTTTTGCCCCAAGCACTTGCGCAGATACTGTTTAATTGCAGTACTAACAATTAAATAAAAGCCGTTTCCACGCACCCACTTGCAGTAACAAGTTATGCAACAATTGTTATATAAATACAAAATCTGCAATTAAAATCCACTCTCAATTGTGTATCGTTTTCATTGAGTATCCATATGTGCACTTCTCATTTAAATATTTTTGTTACCTTCCAATTAATGTTGCGTATACGCAGCGGCGTGTGTCCGCTCGCGGTGCTTATATCTAATTGTTAGTGATTACGGTTGCTTATTAAGCTATTTAACTGACAAGTGGCAGTAATTATAATTATTACAGCATTTTGGTGGCAAATATCAATATTGCACCAAATGTATACTTTTTATGAAACTTTGTAGTATTGAGCATATAAACATTAAAATGATAATTATATATATTATTATAAACAAATTCGCAATAAGTAGTTTAAAGCCACTACATTTGTTATCTTTGTTGTTTTTAGGCTATTCAACTTTGTATTAAAACATGGCCATAACTTTTTCTCCGAATTTAACGACTAATTTGGCATATGAAACAGGTCGTAAACACCATTTACTCGAGCGTACAATTGCCACTTGAACTCAGCCCATTACTGCATGCATTTCATAGCACTTAGCAAAATTGCTCGCCACTTGCGCTCTGCCACATTGATATGTATAGGCGTGTGGTTATACTACAACAAGCGTATAATTTTCAATCCCAAAGGATAAATCAATTCGTGTCTTTAATAAAATGGTTGACAAAAATATTATGCATACKATAGTAAATATGAAAATTGCTCACAACATAAAAACACATACATATATTGAAAATTTAACGAGCGTGTGTAGTTATATATGTATATATTTAAGTATATAAACAAGCTTTCATATGCATAATGGATTCATAATTTGTGGGTTGTGTAATGTTTTGGTTCAATGCGTTGTTGCGCGCTTCGCTGTGCTCTAATGATATGACTGATGTCATGTTATCTATCGTGTTGTTATATTTTCGTTGTTATTTGGAAATGTTAAGCTCGCTAAGCTATCAATAATCTATATAGTTAGCTAATGAGCGTTTATTTATTTATTAGGCTGTAGTTACTGTGGAGTTAGGCTTACGCTATTGACCATGTGTGCACGCTCGCCTGTCATGGAGACACGAAGCCTTCTTTTTGACGCGGTAATTAAATTTGTAGCAATCTGAAAATTATTTAAAAATTATACGAAAATTTAAAAGACGTTTTTTTTTGAAAACAATCATTTTCTTTTCTTTGTTTTAGTCCTTATAAACAGAACTGSATTTAAAGTTTTGTGTCTTTCCAGCTTTTTGAATTTAGAATTCTTGGRGTACTTCGTTTTCGATCTGAACTCTACTATGATTTTGTACAAAAGTAACGTTRCAGCGTCGCATCATCATCTTGCTTTGCATTCCGCCGAAATTTGTTCAATAATTTTGAAAAATTTCTAGTGGAAACCCATACATTTCCACTTAGTTCCCTCTTGCCAAATAGTAGAATCTTTTTGGTCTGTCCGCCATAAAGACTACCCCTGGTCAGCTTAGTGAAAGCGTGTTCTTAGCTTTCCCCGAGCAGGTCAACTCATCTGCCTTTTCWTTCCTTTCGATTCATATTGCCCTTGATTATACATAAATACATCCTATGGCAGTAAAACTTACAAGTGACGCTGTAGCATTAATTGCCGCTTGCCTATCTACTGGAAAGTTAAKGGTTTGACAGACTGAATTTTAGTAATTTAGTTTGARTCAACCTTCTGCGTATGAATTTCCACAGAAAAAGCCCGCTTCTATTTCTATTTCACCGCTTGATGCATTGGTWAATTCATAGATTTCCACTTTAACTGATAATCAAGAACACATTACTCTGTATTGCGGAATGAAATTTGATCTATTTTTCATAACATATCCAATGTAGCTCGAGTTTGGGAAATAAACCTATTAAAAACATACATAGGCATAATTTTCGTGAGGCTTTCATAATTCCATGTATATTTGATTTTTAATTTAAATAGRCTAACTTTGACGATACCAAATCTTRACCCTTTTAAGGCATTTCGCCTTGGTTTCATTGAATTTTAATCTTGGAGTTTAAAGTCTGTACTTTTAGGTTTTGTTATGTTCCGATAGATCATGCTTTTAATATGGTAATTTATAGGTTATTTCCACACTAATTATTTGATATTTTTTCAAAGGATATTCAGTTATAATAATTTAAATACTTCGCACAAAGTCAGCTTAAGTTGTGATAGACAATTTGAATAACATATTTTTGATTCACCACTTTGATACAAAACTTAAATTGAAATGATTAAATATACATTTTTTCTAAATAAAACGCCATAAAATATCTCACATTCAAACTCATCTCCCCGCTGATGAGTTTAAAAATAARCAAAATTCGTTGGAATGAAATTTATAGTTAGTCACTCACATCATAATTATAACACAATTTTTCCCCGCTAATATCGCGRYATTGCAAGGCGCCCACGTCGTTAATTGCCCTCTGCGCATTTCGGTGACAAATGAGTGTACGCAGCAGAAGGCGCGAGTTTTAATTACCCACATCGGCAGCTGGAAGTGGCATGCCACGCACCGTGCACCACTAACCGCGCACCACACTTACAGTGCCGCCARCAAASCAAGCAGTTGAGGTGTTCTATATGCAGCAGGCGGGWTTCGCTGGTCAACCGAGACCGATAATAGCAACAACAACMGTAGTTAAGGCTCATTTAAGGCTCACTGGCGTGGTAACAACATCAAAGCAACAGCCGCCGCACGCGTTGGCAGCGCTGCAAATTTGTGAATGAAGGCGCGCTTGCTCGAAAGGTCAAATACATATGTACGAATGTARCAAAACATAAATGCTTGTGGTGCACAGTTTTGYMAAGTGAGGCTTAAATGATTACAACTACAAAGCAAAGCATTACAAATTTCCATTGGTATTGCAGTGGTAACAACAACAGCTGCTGTGGTGGTCAAAGGTTCTGACGTTCTGTCACTTTTTTTTCGCCAGCAAAAATTAATGGTAATTATGCGCATTGTTATGCGTGACGCACACAAGCAGAATGCGTAAATACAACAAAAACAAAATAAGAAAAATCTAAAAAAAAAAAAACCGATAGTGTGCGTAGTGAGCGCGGCAGCTGGCTGCCAACAGCTTTGCTTCTGCAAATGCTTTTCATTCCCACATACATATGCGCCAATTACACATTACTGCCCCGCTGCGCTGACATTTACCGCTACACGCATACATACAGCCACGTAAATTCAAGGATTTTTTCGCTTTGGCTTGGCGCACTCTGGCGATTAGTAGAAATTAGCGGGTAATGCGCCTTGGTTTGTGCATATTAATTGGCATCTAATCAACAAACTAGTTGGGGTAGAGGGGTGAGCGCGGTRCGTGCGAAGTGCTAAAAGGCGGAAGCGTGGCACGCATTCCTGAATGACATAAATCACTTTTTTCCTCTTTCTCTGTTTTTTTTTTCCCAAGCGAGAAAGTGAAAGGATATGGATGGGGTAGTGGAAAAGAGGGTGCAGCAGAGTTAAGGGTGAAAAAGAAGTGTAGTCCTTTTCCGCGCATTCTTGGTAATTGGCATTTAAAGTGGCAAATGGCTRGCGGTGTTGCATTAATTGAAGGCGAGTAAGTTCAACAGGGCGTATACTTGACGGCACTACAAGGGCAAGCAAGTGCTGCAATTATTTGCCTCTATTAATTTACCATTTGATCGGAACGAAGCGAAAACTTATACACCGCTGAGTCGTTAAGTCAGATGTGGAAGTTGTGGTTAATATTTTTCTTGCAAATCTTCGCAGAGTAAAAGAAAAAATTTAAAAAATGCAATATTCAAATATTTACTTTGAAAATGTTGAAACAAGCTAACTATTAAAGCATATAGTGGAACAATTTCTTTSAAGCTTTTAGCATTGGATAATAATTCGTTTCGCATTTCAGGGTAATATCTTCCGAAATAAAAAGAATTTCTTACCAGGACTCTGATTTTATCAAGTGGTTTGTATAGCGACTATATGTTATAGTGATSTGACATCGGTGATAACGACAAATGGGCAGTTTTTTAGAAAGAAAAAGTCTCAAAAATTATTGAACTAGTTTGGGTGCTTATCTTTTACAGTATATCCACTGTTTTCTTCTGTGGGGCCAAAAAAGAAGAACCCGTGACTACGCTAATATATGCTGGACATTCAGGGCAAATATAATTCTTTATACTTGGTCCATTTTTAAAATCATCCAGAAAGAAATCATTAGCTGAGACCACTGCCGTACTATATAGTACAATATTAGTCCGAAATTCAAAATTATTTTGTTAAGTAACTATGTGGAAGCAAAGGAAGATATAGAAACGATTTTTGACTCCATTTATATATCAGAATCAACTTTTCACTTTGTTTAATTAAGATATCGCACAAATTTATCGTTATTTTTGGCATATGGTCAGCCATAGATTCGTAGCTGCACTTATTCGATATCTGGGACGAATRTGCTCATTTTAAAAATGTATTCAATTTAATAAATTTAATTCGCAAGCATATCCTCATTTACTTATGTATGTGTCTATAAATCCATTTAATTCTGAAATTTATTYATAAATAATGCACAATGTAATTGCTAGAAAGTCAAGTAGCTGATACAATTTCACATTTCGCTAACAAATTGGGTCACCAATAGCACCAGGCTGCATTCATATACATGTAAGGGTGTGTGTGTGTAACTGCGCAAATACTTACACTCGAGCATAGTGTAATTACAACGCTTTAGCTGCCAAAGTAACAATCCAAAATAACCATAGAGACAAAAACCTACGAGAAAACGGCTTTGGGGGAGAGCAAGACTTGGGAAGCAGCAACAAGGTACAAAGTGCCAGAAGGAGGAAATGTCGTGTTGAAAGCTTGCCAGCCGCTGTTGTCAACATTGACGTTGACACGACTAATAGTCGTCAGGAAGCCAGTTATCGACTGCTGCACACCCAAACACACACACATACGTACATATACATACACTTCACACTCGATTTGTGGGCGCAGGCGGCTGAGTGTGTTGGTAATCGCTCGAGTTCGTGCTAAATAAGCAATAATGCCAATTATTCAAATGACATTTAAGCGGCTGGAGCTGCAAAAAGGTGGCGAGAAAAGTCGGAAAGGAAAAAATAACGCATTGCAAGCATACAGCAAAGTAAATTTGCCAAGAAAAGCAAATAAATTGTAATTATTACTTTTTCTCGTTGATTGCCCAACTGCCAAGTGCCGCCACTAATGAAGTGTTTTGTATTGCGCACTACAGACGCCAGCACAGGCACGAAAACGAAAACGAACACGAATGGAAATAAATAACGAAAATAATTACGTTCTTTTTATTKTGGGGCGCACTTTTGCTTCGTGCTAATTTCTATTTATATTTCTTGCTTGAGAAACTCTGCTGCATTTGTTTTTTGTGCTGTATTCAAAGAGAC
Source organism: Bactrocera latifrons (assembly GCF_001853355.1). Taxonomy (NCBI): domain Eukaryota; kingdom Metazoa; phylum Arthropoda; class Insecta; order Diptera; family Tephritidae; genus Bactrocera; species Bactrocera latifrons. The sequence continues at coordinate 1,852,773 of NW_017536185.1, read as the reverse complement.
TTTCAGCTCGTTAGGCAAAGAGTAACTAATTGAAGGCTAGTTTCTRTGCTATTTTGACACATTAAACACCATTTGCAACAATTTCACCGCTTATAACTGTTTCGTCACATTTTAGCCAATTGTAATTAGCATTCGTCATATAATTACTTAATCATTCCTTAACAAGCTGCTTCTACAATAAATATTGCCACCAAAGTATACATAAAGAATGTAATGTTAATTTTTTTGTTGTTGTTTGAAAACTGCCTATTTTTGTTATGCTCAGCCCCAAAACGCGTGAACTACAACAGCTAGAAGTTCAATGTTATTAATTAACTCACCTATAACGGTGTTAATTTTTCAGTGTCTGCTAATTGCCTTCATTAGCACTTGCTCAAACTATGAGCGTTATTTCGCTAACCTATGCCAATCCTCAACTCCTCCATTACTCTTATTATAACCTTTATAKTGATACACACTTACACACACACATATATATATATATGTAACTCTCTGCCGCAGCATATTAGCGGCGCACTCACACGCTTTAATTACGAAAATTGAATTCAAGTTTTTGGCTATAAATTGCTGGCTTTATGCCATTTTCAATATAATTATCACATGAACACACACACCCCACAAAATAYGTACATGTGTGTTTGTGTGGGTTAACAAGTTGAGCATAGTTGTGAACATAATTGCCGGCATATGTTTTCGGAGTTCYCCTGCACTCTCGCAATCATCGCTCTATTAAGGTGCGGGATTTATTTCCAGTCTACCAGGATGATAAATGCGTTCAGCTGAATAATTGCTTGAATTTTCCAGGCAGTGCTTGCGGTAAAGGCATTATTTTCGAGAGTGTGCCAAACGGGGCAAGTTTATTAGACAGATAATTATTATGGTGGGATATTTAGGAAATATTAAGGCATATTTATTGAATATAAGCATTCGTTGGCAATATATATAAGTAGCAGATATGCGCTCACTTATGTCTGTAGCTGGAGCACACAGAACAATTATTGTGGAAATGAATTCGCAATGCAATTTAAGCCTTTAAAATGGCGTTCTAGTCTAGAGGCTCGAATTTCGAGCTCTTTTGAACAATTGATAAAAAAAGAAGCACCAGATATTTTTGCTATCCGTTTTTTATAATTTGTTGATTAGACTTAGAAGAGTACAAGAAATAAATTTCCCAAAAGAAAAAAAAAAGTTTTTTCATCGAGTCATGCGTCTTTGAAGAAAAGGGGGGAAAAGAATACCGCCTTAAAATAATAATTAGTAGAATTTATTTTTTTTAAAATTGGAGCTACTTTTTTTTACTTGTCTCTTATACACATCTAGATGTGTATAAGAGACAGGCATATTTTTTATACAGCTTTCCAATTATAAGACGAATGAGAAACGGGAAAACAATTTGCCAAGAAGAAGGCGTACTGAGAATATAGCAGCACAAAAACATGAGTTTCTCCTAGCTCTGAAAATAAATACACGATTGATCATCTGGCAGGATTTCAAAGCCAGGTTTCGAAGTACCGTTATCGTATGTTTTTACCATTTCTCAAAAATCAAAGCAAAAAAATTGAGTGTGGTTCAACGTAAAAGAAATTTTCTTACAATGAAATGTTCATACATGCATTATTGTGAACGTGAGCTGGTTCCACYAATGTCTTTAGTCAGYTGTACTAATCTCGTGATCAGTCAYATGACCATCTTGCAATATCAATTCGCGCATAGCATCAATAATTTTCGAGACAACAACTGATTATGGCCAACGTTCGCGAAATTCGTCTCGGATTGATCTACGACCTCAATTGAATTCACCATCGAGGGAACATTTTCGAGCTGAAACAATTGCTCTGTCAAGCAGAATATTTTAAGTTACTAGTTAATAGCGCTTGGAAGACAAAATGTTCTGAATATGTATAGCAACAAAAATGTCAAGCCTTACGAAAAAGTTCGGAGTTGTTTGATTGCAATACTAGCGTGACTAAATTTCGAAATACATAGAGTTGGAGATATGCAGTTAGAGATGAATGTAGCTTTAGATTATAAAAAAAGTTAATTTTTTCAATAGTGTACTATATCTATGGTAACTTCTAACCAACCCAACTGATGAGTGTTCAATATGAGCACCGTCAGAACAGTTTATAGGAGTATTGCGGAATGCCACCATTGCTTATATGCCTAAAATGATATTCCCAAAATCTTTTCAGAAATGTGTAAGCAATTGGTTTTACTATAAATATTTAGCTTTCTCCGACTTCGTCCAGTCATTTAGCAGTTTCATTTGCATTATTTCGGTAATTCGAGGTATGTGTGGGATTTGTTTTGCGATATATTAAATACTGATAATTCTTGTCACGAAGGATATTACTTTATTCGCCGAAATAATATATCATTAAAATAGAATATTTTTTTCCAGCGCTCCCGAATGGAGGCAATGTGTTTCAACTTCTATATTCGTATAGTTTTAACTTTAATGGTATTCTTATGGTATTTTATGATGTAATTTATTATTGGTAGACTTCTCAGAAGAATGGCGATACCAAGCAACGACTTGAGCAGAATCTGCTAGGAGGCAGATGAAGAAGGGATTATAGAAAGCCTTCTATACGAATACAAGACTTTGAATGGGAAAAGAATTACGACTATCAGTCGAGGGTTAGTTAGCTTTGTCGCAAAAGTTGCACAGATTGGTTTAAAAGGGACCCTACCTACCACCTACTTATGGTATTTGTGTTTGGCGGTATTTGACATACTATTATTGTTAGGCGATTTGAATTTTCTGCAAGCAAATAGCGTATTTTTACAACGCAATAATCGTATATTGTCGCGATTATAATATTTTTCATCTAGAACTTTTTGTTCTAGAATTTTTGTTTTAAACATTTGTTTGATTATTCCACATACACAACCTCATCTACTGCTGCTAACGGCACAACAAATAGCCTAAACCTTTCACCCAAATTGCAATCTTACAAAAAAATCTAAGCAAATACGAAAACTGTCYCGAAATTCCTAGAGAAACTTCACAAAAGCTGTTTAAGCGAAATAACTCCATTGTCACTACATACTTACATACATACGAGTATTGCCAAATTTGCCGTTTCTTTTCCATTAAGCAAGAGAAATATTAAAGCACTTTTGCCATCAGCATATGACCACTTACACACACACACAAGTCCTGTATGCATATGCATATTTGTTGGTACGAATGTGTACTCTCAGGCCATACGCTTGGCACTCAAGCAGAAAATTCGACTGTCGCTGTCTGTAAAGAGGAGAATAGAGGCGAGCAGACATAAGTGCCGTCTTATGAAGTCAGCCAAGAAGTTGAAGAAAATGGAATTGAGCAAAAGTTGCATGCAATTGCATTTGMGCGAGCATYCAACCACCAGCAGCATATGCAGGCATGCATTTAAGCAGATGTGTATGTGTCCCTTCCAATTGCAGACATTTGTGTACATAAATACACTCGTTGTTTAAGTGCACTTCATATCCCATATGCCATTATACCGTATGGAAAATGAAGATGCATTTAGAAATAGTGGAAGTTGAGAATAGCAGACAGAAGCATATTTTTAGGGACAAAGCCAAACATTTGCTGTTATCGCCTGCCAGTATTTGTGTGCAATTATTTGCTTGCAACTCAAAATAAATKTAAATTATTTATTTAAATAAATGTTGTATTTGAGATATTTGTTTGCTTCAATTGTTTGCTTTGTAGAACATTCGGTGTAACTTATATAAATTTGGTATATATATTTATTAACTATCAAACCGAACGAATTCTTACTTTTAGGCTTTTAGWATGAAAATAATGTAAGTTCCGAATTGCACCAATAATCAATCAGTTTTGCTCAAAATTTTCTTTATGGTAAATTGTAAATGTACAGGGCGCCAAAATGTAGGTAATATTTCTCATTCAGCTGTGCTAAAATTTTGCAAATGAATAAGTCATAAAAAGCAATAAAAATGGTATTTTTTGTGGTTGTAATTGCTTGAATGCATTGTGTACACAGTCAAGACAAAGAAATTGGACTAGTGCAAAAGCCTTTGGAAATGATTAAAAATGGTTGAGATTTTAATGGTCAAAAACGGTTCATATCGATTTTCGGCAAAACTACTGGTTTTAAAAAATCTGATAATTTTACATGGAAAGTTTTCATTGAAAATTAGGGTTTTTTTTGACATCACTTCAGTATAAGATAAAAAATTAAATATTTTAAATAAAAAAGCACAGTGTGTTTTGGCATTAGACAGTAAGTTTTAACCAAATTTCTGGAAAAAAATAAAAATAAAAACCCAAAAATTTCGTCATTTGAATTTTTCACATAAATTTTGAAGTTATCTGACGAAAGCCTACGTGCTAAGGCTATAGATATTTATATTACCGACAACAATGCATTTAACTTTTTTTCTATAGTATTGCCGGAAACTGGTATAAACCGTTTTTAACTCCTAAAAATTCAATAACAATTTTAAATGTACAAATTTTGATTGAACTGGATTTCATAAAAATTTCAAATAACACGGTGCCTAATGCTATACATCAATTTCTGGATATTAGCCTGAAGGTATGCTTCGCCTGCTTTGCTTATAATAGTAAGCTTATTGCAATCGCAATTTGCATTTAAACATCTCCAAAAATGATATAAGACGTCTGCTTTGGAAATGG
>NW_017536185.1:1820959-1847531 GCF_001853355.1 Bactrocera latifrons | reverse complement strand
GTTTCGATGTTAATTTCCAAAGCAGGATGATACGAGTCCTCTGGTCGAACCAAAGGATCACATCGGACAACAGAGAACATTGAAGCGTTATCAACATAGACTAGATCTAAGAACTTACCAAACTCGTTCGAAATTAAATTAATTTGGTTAAGACCCAACTCCGACATTTTATCTAAGAACTCGTTAAAACATAGGTGAGTACTAATAGGAATGGTGTAGTCATCAATAGATTTCCATGATACGCACGGTAAATTGAAATCCCCCAAAACAATCATGGAATCAGTATTACTAGCTATTGAGAAAACATTATTTAGTAATGAAGCATGCTGCATATAAACAGATATATCTGAGTGAAGCGGTATATAAGATAAAGTTAAGTAGATATGGCCACTACGATATTGACTGAGATATCCGCAGCAAATCTCGAGACAAAAATTGCCTTTTTCCGCGGTATAACAATTCAATTTTTATTAGCTGACTTGTAGGTATTTCGAGGCGGATCTTGAGATGTTTTCCGCGTACCGTGTTCAGCAGCAGTTTTTTCAGTGTCTTGAGCAGACGGAACCTTCTCTCCTTGAGGACAAGGGGATGAGAGATTAATGAGATCAATAGTTGGTGGAGGCATTCTTTTTAAGGAAGATACAGTGGTATCTTCATCAGACGGACGTTTACGTTTAGATGAAGTTTTTGGATTCTCTTCCTGAGTATTTAAGCATTGAAACGATTGAAACAAATCAAGCTGCAAATCAAACGGATAGAAGTGAAATAAAATTATAAAAATTTAGTCCTAAATGCGGTCGATTTGGCGGAAAGTTTCACATAAATTTAAAGCGAGGGTCTCACATACCTAACGTAAGTGACACAATTGTTGCTGTGAATATTTATTCAAACATACATGAACTTAAACATCTGGCAGACACAAAGGACTGAACAGCGCTCTTAACAAGCAAGCAACATTCCAACTCCGCTTTTATGATAACTGTAGAGATTTATACACATAAGTTCTCAGAACTTTAAGGCAATACACACGGACAAATATATATCACCATACACAAATACACGCACATCTGTTTAAAGTTCTTTGGTAAATCACATGCTTATAACACCATGACTTAATATTGGCCCTAGTCGCAGCTATAATAGAAACGGTAACTCTACCATTATGCGAAGGTACATTCGTGTGTGTGTTTGCATGTGTGTATGTAGCTCAAATGGCCGTAGAGAAGCACTTTGATGCTACAGGAAAAGCGATATATGAAAAACTCACTCAGGCGTAAATGCACAACGAACGCTTTTGGAGTGTGTCATCACTTAAGGTTACTAGCTGCATTCAAATACACACATACACACCCATACTTTCATACATGGAGATGTTGTTGGAGACATAACAAAACACATATACAAACAGCTAAGCAAATGCTTATTGTTGTGGGAGTCAGCAGTTGGCAAGCTCGAAGGTTCCAGGCAAAGATTTCCAACCCTTCTAMTTTTATGTGTAATGTACATATTTATATGTGGACTTAGCAATGCTTTGGTTACATCGAAAAGCTTTTGCGAGTTTAGCGTCGCATATGTGCCCGCATGTAGTTGTGACGGCTGCAGAGGGAATCATTCGCAGGAAATTGCATTTTTGAGTGGATARTTTTCTATGTGCCTGTCGAGTGCGCACACACTTACGAGTCTTATAAGCTACGAGACACATACTTATGTGGCTTTGCTGTGCGCGCTCATAGTTATGCCAAAAGCATATGCCCGTCTTCGATGTGGGAATATTTTTGTGTATAACTAAATTGTATTTCCTTAAGGTCTTCATTGCCAAAGCGACTGCTTAGCAGCGTTCGGTTATTTTCCATAGAATATCTCGATTTCAGTAATTGTGTAATGATGCGTTAACGCTGGGTGCGAGTGTTGGAGCGTAAGCGGTTGATCAAAGTGGTCAAAGGGAAGCAGGACATCGGGGAGAGGGAGGCGAATGAATGCTTAGCCGTTGAAGTTGTTGAAATTTGTTAAAGTTTTATTAAATAATGCGTTGTATAAGCCAGGCAATTTTGTTATATTAAAGGATCTGTAAGCGATTGAGGGATTGCATATTTAASAGTTTAAAATTTACATTTGTTGGTSTTTRTTAATATTAARTTATATATTTTATAAAAAGTMCATTGGCAAATTTTGGGCACTTTAYACTTGCATGRAAATATTATCGAAGCATTTTTCAGTAACGGTCCCTTAGGAGAGCGTTCATTCAGTCATCAGTAGACCATTAGTTGGCCAAAACTACAACTATCAAGCGGTTTCAGTTATGAGAGATACTCGTTTTCACCATACCCGCACATTTCCAGGAAAAAATCAATCTACCACTTAGCTAGTTTTCGTGTACAATTGTTTATAAGTATTCCAGAAAACTTCTATTTTCATCGATAAAAGTTTTTTAAATTTTCGAGGATTATCATTTATTTAAAAAAAAAAAAAAGTTCTCTCTTTTTCTATAAAAGTTCTCTCAATTTTATTTTCTGGGCTCCAAAGAGTATGCAACACGTTGAGTTATTCTGTATCTTTGTTCTAAACCAAAATTATATTGAAGCTAAAACCTTATTACCGTTATTTCCAGAAACAAATAAAACATCAATTTAACTCGCTTTCATTTAAAAAAATAACAATTTTAATATTTCTTGTTAACCTGGCGCCTACAGGTATGCTAGTTGTAAGTAATGATTCGTATATATTTCCTTAAAAGAATGTTTATTTCAAYAATTTGGTCAACAGCCAGCAATATAAAGGTTGCCACAGCAATGCTGGAGTAATATGAATACTTTGTATTGTATTTTTTTATATGAAGTTAAAGCATCTTTCTTAAATGTTAATCCATGAAATGTTCCTTTTTTAACTTTTCRTTAGTATCAAACCTCAATAAGAGCTTTGTCGGAAATAAGTTAAGATTTCTTCCCTTCAATTATTTGAAATGAACCCTTCAATCACTCAAATCTTATTATAATTCGCAACACTTTAATGGATTCCGCTGCTTCTGGCACTTTAACGTAATCGAAGAATTATCGAGTTAGCTGAAAAGTTTTGAAAATATTTGAAATTAGCATAGAAAAATCCAACACTCACTCCTTTGAGGACGACGAGAAACATCAGTATTTGTCTATCCCAGTGCGCAGCCACCCATGCAAAGATCCATTAATATTTTTCTGAACTCAAGCACAGGCGCCGCGCCAGCTGAAGACCATTATCGCTCAGCGCACTGCCAAGCAGTAAAGTCAGTAACAAATCAGCTTTTCGCCACTAGTAAATCCACACGCTGAGTTTCGACGAAGTTGCCGATGACTGCGTTGAAACTCATCAACATCAAGCCGATCAAGTAATGCCGGCGTTGCGCTTAGAATGCAAAACGCCAAGCGGCTGATGGATGATGGTCAATATAACACACACCAGCAACCRGYAAATATACACAGGCGTGGCAACTGCCACGAAGTCGCAATCTACTCTTGTCRTCCTKCTAACATGGGAACATTGCAAACTGCAAAATGCCACAGACCAAGACACATCGGACGGGCGGCAGGCAGCAGCCAAGTTGCCACAATCGGCGCACTGCAAGCGSCATGTTGTTCAAATTGAATGCAGCGCAGGCAAAAAGCTCCATGAGGACAAGGAGGGCGGAGGGCTGTAGCAAGTGGTGGCATGCAATTTTCTAGGTTTCTGGGTAAATGTTGCTGATCATGTTGCGCCGAAATGGAATTTTTGTATTGTCGTCGCTGGAGAAGTCGCAGCGCAATATAGTTTTTGGCTTTTCCCTTGCAACTTTGACTCATTTTGTGTTTGTGTATGCGTGTGTGTGTGTGTGCTCCACTGCTGTCGTCTTTTATGCGCTTGTGTGGCGCTGTGTGTGCGCTTGCAGACTTGTGAAGAGTGTTGATGTGGCTGCGTTCTACTGGTGGCAACTACGAAATACGATATCAATGAGCTGGCGAAAGCTTGTAGTTGACCGTGTTGTGCCCTAGCTCTGGTCGCTGCTGTCTGCTGGCGCTGTTGTCAAGACAACACGCGCAAGGACATGGCAGCAACACTACATTACAAGAACGTGCTCTAATACTGTGTTTGCTCCCGTTATTSTTCTCTCTTTTCCAGCTAYTTGTTTCTATGTGTTYGCGCGYGTGTGTGTGTGTGTATGCTTGTCGGCATGTGCTTTTGCCGCCAATTGGTTATCAATCTTGTTGTGCGGATAAAGTCTTGGCAGCAACACAGACGCACATTTTGCTGGAAAACAAACAGRACACACAGACACATACACATACATWTATAAAAAAGTATATAATTACGCAACTTAATATAATCACAAACACAGAGACGTGMCTTCACAGGCACTGTGGCATACATAAACGCCAGCGCCGAGATTGTCAATGTCTCGCCGCCCTTCGTTCACGACACGGCCCGCCCTCAACCACACCGTCAACCGCAAACGACTTTGTGTCGCGCAAGCAAAATGAGCSAACGTTGATAGACAGGCCGTCAGTGGGTAATTGTGTGCTGATTTTCTATTTGCGGTGGCAGCTGAAGTGTTACGGGGCGGCGGTTGGSAGTTGTGCTATGTTGTTTGTCGTAAACGCTTTCCGAGCACGTACAGCGATTGAATTAGTGAGGGATTTGAAAAGATTTAGCTACAATACATACTATACATACAGTATATCCGATCCACAGCAACTGCGGCAACGCTCAGCTCTCTTACACCCGCTATCCCCCACAAGGTTAAGCAAAATACGCATTCNCTATACATACAGTATATCCGATCCACAGCAACTGCGGCAACGCTCAGCTCTCTTACACCCGCTATCCCCCACAAGGTTAAGCAAAATACGCATTCAAGTGCCGACCATGTCCACTTGAGCGTCTATTGGCGCGGACTTGAGCGTAACATGGCAATCTATGGATCTTAAGCATCGCCATGGTRATACGCACAGAAGTTAGCTTAATGCARCAATAACAACAACGACGTAAAAGACGGTAAATAATGAAAAATAAAAGCAGTACAGCACACTTTGAATATGATGGTTTTGTGGCAGGAAGAAAATTAATGTGCGCACGTTGTGCAACTTGTTTTTGTAGTCGCAGGCATATTGATAGATTACAGATTTTTGCTTGAAAGTGCGCTTCTRCCATTCTCCGCCGAAAATCACTTTAATGGCATTATTAATATTTTGCTAAGCCCTGGTATATGTTTCAATTAAGGTCGTATTTTTTCAAGATTTGGTATTAATTTGAAGCGCGTTATTGTTTTTGTAAATATCATTAAAACTGGATTCTACGTGTCACGGAAATTGCTGGGAAGATGAAAGTATTTTTGTTTTCGGAATATTTTATCGGAAGAAATCAAGTTTCATTTTGATTTTATTACTTGAAAGTTGTGATCAGCTTTTGACTAACTTSACTGCAGTCATATTGTCTTCAAATCAATGTCTCAAAACAGAAAAACGCTAGGTGTCTGAAATTCATGTAAACTAAAGATGTGAGTATATTTCTATAGGATTACATTACATATTATATAAACAGCTGAATTTATTTTTTCTTTACTCTCTATRTTTAAAATACCTTACTTTTTTTACTATCTTAGAGATTTTAAATTCTTTTCTATTTGGCTTTTGTTCTAAATGTTTTCCTGCCTTGACTTCCTTGGGTTTGCCGATACTATTTTTAGAGTCTGATTGAATTGAATGAGAATTGTAAGCTATTTGACTTTGACTATTTTTGTATTACGGTGTTACTTGGTAAATGTATATACAATAGATTTATCCTTTCATCGTATAATACTTAATATGTTGGACCTTGTTCAGGCCTTATAATAAACGTTTATATGAAAGGAATATAAAATATGACTAATGTCTTTCTTCCAAGCTAAAGAATTTGCTTTTGATTATAGATAAATTATGAATTTTTTTGGCCTAAAATATAACAAAAAATTTTATTTAATATAATTATTGCACCTGCAGCACACAATTGGCATTATTAAAATTTCCAAAGGGGAATGGCCTGTGTAGAATTTTYAAATAATCGTTTTTCTTCTTAAGCTATGCTTTATAGTCATAAAAATAAGTTTCAAATTGATTTGTAGCGAAGAAAAATTAACTTTGTGTACTTTGCGAGACAAATAACTCTGACAATTTCTCTCTCATTGACTTCATCTTTCGAAATTATCTTTAGAATTGGATCTTATATTTATTGTATAGAAGTACGTACGMAAAGTTTAATCACTTGAAGAGACATCGCACGATTTGTTTATTGCTCCTAAAAAAACTTTACGAAAAACAGTTTTTAATCACCTCGAAGTTGAAACTTGTTATGTTTTCCTTCAGTCCTGAGAATAAATGATTACATCATTTAAAGCCCTAATGCATTTATTCAAGATTTTACATATCATCATCCACTGCCAAAATATTGAAATATTTGATTAATTAAATAAAAAAAGAAAAAAAAAATTATTTCAAAAGTAATATGAAATGTTCATTTAAAATTCAGTTCGCATATCGTAAATGATATTTTTGTCTAATATATTTTACTTACTTTGTGTTATTTTAGTTTGGTATGTGACTTTGCTAAAATTGCCTAAATGTAGGCAATAGTGTTTTCTCATTTATTTATTCGTCTTCTTCTTCATTGGCGTAGTCACCGCTTACGCGATTATAGCCGAGTTAACAACAGCGCGCCAGTCGTTTCTTCTTTTCGCTACGTGGCGCCAAATAGATTAGAGGTCTTCCTCTTCCTCTGCTTCCCCCGGCGGGTACTGCGCCGAATACTTTCAGAAAGCAGAACTATCGGCGCGGGTGTTGAGGCCGATGATATCAATATCATCCGTATACGCCAGCAGCTGTACACTCTTATAGAAGATGGTACCCTCTCTATTTAGTTCTGCAACTCGAACTATCTTCTCCAGAAGCAGGTTGAAAAAGTCGCACGATAAGGAATCGTCTTGTCTGAAACCTCGTTTGGTATCGAACGGCTCGTAGAGGTCCTTCCCGATTCTGACGGAGCTTTTGGTGCTGGTCAACGTCAGCTTACACAGCCGTATAAGTGTTGCTGGGATATCAAATTCAGACATCGCGGCATAATGGCAGCTCCTTTTCGTGCTGTCGAAAGCAGCTTTGAAATCGACGAAGAAGTGGTGAGTGTCGATTTTCATTTATTTATTACTATATACATTTATCAATAATTAGTTTAATTTTTTTATATCAATACATTTATTTTAACTACTTATTGAAAATTCTTTAACACCTGTGTACTATGGACATACTACTAAAATCTTCGTATTAGGTGTATGACTCTGCTAAAATAACCCTAAATGTAGGTCACACTTTTAAAATAGTTCTCTTCCCACATTTTCAAATTTCAAYGTAGTCCCTGCGTCATTTGCACTAAATTTAAATTTATAAAATCGTGCTTAGCATTGGTAAAAATGTAAGCGTACACAAATTTGATTTATTACTTTAGGCTTGTAACAATTAAATACTTTTACCTGCCATTTAAAATTTAATATAATATTGTGTGAACTTTTCTAACCCAATTTCACGAGACATCCAATTCAGCTTAACAGTAAACCAGCTCCGGATTACGTGTGTGAGGCAGACAGCTTTGCCAATTTAGGCATTAGTGCAATCTAAAATGTAYAAGTAACAACAAATTATGGTTGCAATAATTTTTAGTTGCACTCATAGTTTAATTGTTCCCAGGTGTTGCAAGCGAACTGTTCAACTGAATTTTGCAATTTTATTTCAAATTTTCCGAGCACCGACTGAATTTTACAATGTACAACTTTTAATTGAATTTCTAAGCTCTGCCAATTTGCGTTATTCTCTGCACTATCGCACATGCATGAGTGTGTATTTCRACATTGGTGTTTGTGTCTGTGGATAAGTATATATATATATATATATGCGTCTGTTGAGTTGTTGCGCAAAGTCAATCAGCTGCTTTTACCCAAGCAAATATTTGGTTAACGGTAATAGTTAGTATGAAAATAAAAGAAATAATTGTATACATATATATGTATATAAATATATTTATTATATATGTGTGCAAATATATTTATGTATATGTAGGTATGCATTGAAGACGGTATACTCAGCGTGACCACTTTATTTTACCATTTTCATAAGTATTTTTTTAAATATTTTATTTTATGTAAATATGTGTTTGTTTGCGTATATATAAATATATATCCCAGCTTATAAGAAATAGTTTTTGGTTATAGTTATAAATAAAGCCTCAATTTCTTCGAAAATTTGTTATAATAAACTCTTGCTGTAAACAAACACCAGAACTCTCTTTAGTTAGTAAAATTTCTCTGTCAGACTCAAAGCTCTGCAGCTAAAGCTGCTGATTTTTTGTGCTAAGCAAATCATATTTCTTAAGCATTCAACCGAAATAGCTCAGCTAGGCAAATATTAGTTTGATTTAATCCCGCAAAGTTTTGCCGAAAGTGTTAAACTAAGGTCTTCATGCAATTTGCTGTTAGCCGTAAGCCTTTTCTCTTTTACTTTTTCTTATACTTTATTTGCTTGCATTTTGCGAAAGCCTAAAGCATTCCATACATACAGATAAATGGTATTATTATTRAAAATGTTCGCCTTAAATGTTCGAGAAATATATTTTTCCAAAGAAAGTTTCTTTGATGCTCGAACAAACTTAGTATCATTTTGAAACGTTATTTCAATATTTTTGTGCTGATTAACATCTTTTCACAATTCTCAACCGATTTCTTTGCTTAAATTTTCAACTTCAATTACTTTTGGCAATTTTTTTTATTTAATGCGAAAAATGTCCAATTTCCTTTCGTTCAAAAGAAAGGATGCATATCCTTCTACGCTCTCCAGTGCGCACCCTTTCCTATTAACATCGTTTCTGCCGTTATCCGTGCGCCCGTTCACTGCTTTCTCTCCTACTCTCGCACTCACCCAGCTTGGCTGAATTTGCTTTGGTCACTCATACGCAACGTTGGCCACTTCGCATTTTGTGCGCACATATTTATGGTCACAGCGGCAATCGCATTTAAATCCATTATTATTATAACAGCCGCAAATATAAACCTTTTTCAATGCTCGTGAACACACATATATATATATATATATATATGTGCATATATCACAGCAAATTCGAACCCAACAACAATGTGTGTTTCACTAAAAATCTACGCTTGAAAAAATCCAGTGACTACAAAGCAAGAAATCCACAAATTTGTGCAAAGTAAATATCGCTCAGGCAGGACATCTACGCATATATTAGAGTAGTAGTGTATCCTGTGGCCTCGTTATGCATTAGTTATTGCTTTTTTGTACGACTTGCTCATCACATTGCTGCCCATTGTAAGCATGCGAATTAAGCAAGCAACAAATGTCTAGTGAAATAAAGTGGGTATGCACCAAAGGCCAGAAAGAAAAATGGCGGCGATGGCAAAATATAAATAGAATAAGCACTGTCGGCTACGGAGAACCAGACGGATGGATGGTCGGAGGGACGAACAGCGTATGAAGTGGAGTCATGAAGACAGGCCATAACTGCAATATGCAAATCGCTGCAAAATTCATTTTAAGCGGTCCTTTGGGAAACATTTCATTTCATCATTTCTTTTCAATAAATTTCACAGCGYTTYGTTATATTCATATTCCATTTGACTCGCCGCTGCCACTGCCACAGCCGCTTCTTTTCGACTCGTTGCGATGGGCGTTTCAGCTTAACAGGAACAAGCACTTGGTTACGGAGTTATGTTTAGTTTTTTATTTGTTTTGSGCGCATTAGTAACTTGCCCAGATTCTGTTTGAGCATGTGTTTAACTATGATTGTGTGTATGTGTGTATGTGGGTTAGATTTCAAGGACTTTCTGTTTTGTTTGCTATTAGGTCGAGCGAAATTTGTATTTCCAAGCTTTTGATATTATGAGCAGCACACTCAAGTTGGGTTGGTATATACATACACATATATTTATATATGCATCTATATCTAGGTATATAGAAACATGTAGTACAAGCAAACGCTTCAATTTGTGAAGATGGCTCTGCTGTCAATCTTTTCGAGAAAATCCAGTAGYTGTGTGTTGTTGAGCTGCTAGAGTTTTTGAAGCTATATAAAGTTTAGCAAGCAATAATGAATAGATTGAATTCCTTCGGCTTTTTATACCCTGAACAGGGTACCTTAAGTTTGTCACGAAGTTTGTAACAGTATATATATATATATATGTATATATGATCAGTGTGTTGAGCTGAGTCGATTTAGCCATGTCTGTCTGTTTGTCTGTCCGTCTGTCTGTATATATAYGAACTTGTCCCTCAGTTTAAGATATCGTTTTGAAATTTTGCAAATGTCATTTTCTCTTCAAGAAGCTGCTCATTTGTCGGAACTGCCTATATCGGACTACTATAACATATAGCTGCTATACGAACTGAACGATCGGAATCAAGTTCTTGTATGGAAAACTTTTGTATTTGACGACATATCTTTACGAAGTTTGGTATGAGTTATTKTTCATAGAAATAATGTAATCTYCGAAAAAMATCTTCAGATCGRATTACTATAGCATATAGCTTCCATACAGACTGAATACATAATTACTAAAAGAAATGCTCCTGTGAAGGATATATGTATTAGCTTCGGTGCAGCCGAAGTTTAGCTTTTGGATGAGAAATCTTCTGGAATATATAGTCCCAAAGYTTTAATATTGATTGCTGAGCCTTGRATTCTGGTAGAAAAAGACCCTTTCTACATTTTAAGGTCCAAAGAATAGTGTCGGATATAAGCCCTCACTACAGCCTCCTTCTCACAACACGTCACTACGGTAGGTGCTTTTTCTTGTTTTCATGGAAACTACAATTCGTTTTAGAAATATATACTCCTCCTCTAAACTCAACTCAGTACCATCATCATTGCCAMTTTTTTGGCTTGTAATCCCAATTTAATAGTAGACTTAAATTTAAATGCTATACTATGGTGTGTAATAAACTCTAGCTATATTGAAAACAATTAAATATTGCTTCTTCACAACCATAACAAATACATCCACACAGCAGTCTCTAGCCTTGCCCACTGACAGCATCATCCGCCGCAGGCCCCACTTTCATCGGCATTTTCAAAAGGTAAAGGCAGACGAAGCGGCCGGGAAGTGAGCGAATTGAAAGCACTGCTGCCATCCGGATTTATTATTATTATTTTTCCATTTCTTCCATCCTCATCGTCGCTATTGACATAGTAGCTTAAAAGCTGTCGACCGGTTTGCTGTTTGTTGCTCTTGCCGCTGACGCTCTCGGTGCTCGGTTGCAATGGCTCGTTGAATAGCTTGCCGCTGTAATCTTTATTGCTGGCAGCACAGTCAAATCGCGCTGATTGTCTGCCGTCTGGCAACCRCTGTTCGTGTGACTGCCCAACCGGTAGTTACAGGCTTGATAATACTTTTTCACCGACAGAAAATAGTTTGTATGACTTGGAGTTGCATTTTCGTAATATTTCCATATTTTAATAAATTTAAGTGTCTGATATTTTTTCATTTTTCAACTGTTGCTTTTCATCCGGTGGCATCATATTGAGCGTAAAGATATTCGCAATTATATTTTTTAATGTTTGATAGCGTGATTTGTGAACTTTCGAAGATGAAGTTGTGAAATTTTGATTTGTATGCAGAGGTTCATGGTTTAGTAAAGTTGTTATTATGTACCCCTCTGTTCAGTTTAGTGGTCAATTATTTGACTAAATGTGCTTAACACTAATAAAATATACTTAAAATATGGWAATGTATCGCGATAAAGCTCGAATWCTGCATAGYAGGKAAATGCAGTTTCGAAKTTATTTATTTAAGAACTTTAAGTTAGGTGAGGTTAGCTTATCTATTAAGACTCATATGAAGATTACATATGCATAGTTGTAGAAARGTTCCTTGTRGTACAGAGATCCCCTAAAGCTTGATAAAACTCTTATGGTTCGGCAAAGAGCCTCGAATCCATCCAAACTTTTCTATGGTTATTTTTACCCAATTTGTTTATCAAGATTGTTCGTGTTGTTGTAGTGCAAAAGCAGTATAGTCAGAGGAGATATGATGCTACGACTGTATCATATCTTCCTCCGAACTTTTTCTGTAATTGGATAAACGGTAAAATCTTCAGCTTCCGAGCATGGAAACGCTTTTGTAAGTTAGAACCTGTAAAAGTAGTGCCAGACGGAACGCGCTCGGAACGCGGAATGATATTAGAAAAAGAGTGAATTTCTATGCGAGTACAACAGCTTTGCAGTCCACAGGGCTGCCTATATACTCAAGAAAGTGTTATCTATCGATGGTGAAGTTAGATTTTGGAATTGAGGATATCTCAGTAGGATACTATCTCCTGAGCATGCGTCTAATGCCCCTAATAAACAGATACTTCCTTTTGAAAATGCCTATAGCTATCTAGAAGCCAGAATTCCACGTTCGCGTTCATCCTGTACTGCAGCTTTCCATAGAAAGTCCAACGTAGTTTATTTGCAGGAGCTTCATTCACACTTTGCAGATATTAGGTTCAAAACCCAAAAAAAAAAAAAACTACCAGGGGTAGCCTTGGCTTACACGTTATAACAATATCTGATAAGAATAAAAGAACATAAGATGATAAGAATCTTTCTATAATTCTTTTCTCCTTGGGAACGCTGGCATGTGTCAAAGGCATATGAATTTTGAAGCACGTGTCGTCTAGAGTAGGYCGTACTGTATATGCAATCGCTTTATTGTCTCTCGGAAAATCTGTCTGAGCGTGAGAATTTTGCAAATGCAACGCTGACACAATAAAATTGACATCAAATGCAAATATTCAGCTGACACAGTTGGCAGACAAATCGTGACATATCAGMGAACAGGCGTGCATAAGATAGCAAAAAAGCTAAAAATTAAAAAAGTACATGCCAGCAGATATGTGTACAAGTATACCTGTTCAAAAATGCAGCATGCAGCGAAGAATGAGAGCAGAAAACGGAAATGCAAAATGTAAATCGWAAACAAACAAATCAAAAATCCACCGACAAATACTCCAATTCAATTTAAAACGCTGTACTCAATTTGTGGAAGAACGCAAAACATTTGTGCAATCGRTTATGCTTGATCGAGCATTTGTTTGCCTACACTTAGGCGCTTAAACGGGCTAAACAGATCTAAGCTGAGCATACATTTAGGCGCATACGAAATTATTTGTCGGTATATTACACGCGTGTTTGTAGTTATTTTAATGAGGCCGACACAAACACACGCGCGAACACACATGCATAAATACATATTAACATGTGCCATTTACAGCGGCAGCAAAGCAGTGGAAGTCATGCGAGCAACGTGAGACTGCGCGAAAATATTTTCTTTCTAGAAATTCGTGTGAAAACCGCAAAAAAGATTACATCCTTAAGCAAACAGTGGCACACAAACCAAAACATTGCCCCACACGCACACATGCACATGTAGCTTCATATGCAAATAGTTGATACACAGGTTCATGCGTATGTGTGCCTGTCTACATTGAATTAGAACGGAAAGAAGCGCAGACGCAGGCACAGACAACTGGGTTGCAGACTAAGCGCGCTGATAGCTAGGTATGTACGTATGTGTAGTCAAATAAAACGCCTCGGTATTCCCACGCGTTGCGGATTTGCCAGGGACTTGTTTGCATATATATACACAGAAATGCACACAAACACATACACACATGCGGGCGAGTTAACTGCCTGAAAATCGCTCACTCATGGCGTATGAGCGCATATTTGTTTGCGTTTGCGAGCGTTTCTATTTAAATTCAACTAGAAAATTTGGAATTTCCTCAAATGCTTTGCATTACTTGGCGCCGCAGACGCTGCTTACCCCTCAGTGCCCCCCACTTGTGCGCCCGTTCGCTTACTCGCTTCGATGAACGTTCATTAGTGCATGTGGTTGAGGAATTTAGCCGAATATCTCGTGCCTGTATGTGTGTGTGCGTTCTGGCAAATTTGTGTTTGTTGTGCCGCTAATCAAATCAAAATTTATTGATGCGTTGTAATATGTTTTGTAAGTCGAAAATTTCGATTAGAGCAAACAGATGCGTGTGTGTATGTGTGTTCATGTGCGTGCTGTGTATGCTAGTTTGGTTGGTTGCGTGTGGGAACGGCAATATTTACACGCATATGGGAGTAAGTATCCTTCTTACGTATGAGTGTGTATGCATGGTCGTACTTACATGCAGAGTAGCCTTGCCATTGCTCATTGAAGCACAAAATTGCAAACCAATTTAGTTAATTTTTTGCGAGTTACGAAATTTTGGATAATAATTTTGAATAGTTTTCATGCTCAATTAATTGCGTTAAAATCTTGTTTGCACTGAATTTTGATATTAAAATTCCGGTAGTYACTGGCAATTTTGTTTATCGATCATTTCAATTAGAAGTCTGTATATTTTGTTTTTAAATTTTAACCATTTTCTTTAATATATTTTCTTTGCTGTGAAATATATTCAAGGCTTCCCATGGAGAATTTACAAGGTTTTTACTGCCCATTTGCCCTTTACTGGTGGTTGTGGATCTAAATACGTGCTTACTTGTTTTATTCCGGCATTACTTCTCATAAACGTATACCAGAATAGCATTTCGTCACATTACTAGAGTTTTCTGTAATCTGAATGCTCTTTGTGCATTATGAGATGTAGCAACATAGACATGGGATAATCTGCGGAGAAGGCATTAAAAGTCGTCATTTAATACTTTTGCTTTGTTTCGCTATTTCGGGCGCTTACTACTGCCGCAAGCTCTATTGTCTACTACTATTTTAATTACTCTTTGTCATAGAGTTTAGAAGAATACCTGCTTCTTACTACTAGAGCCCGTGACAAGAATTTTCAGGAATATCTCGAAGGCTTTGCAAGAAAAAATTTCTTCATTCCTTAACTATTTTAAGCCTGTTAGTGGTGACTTAATACACGACAAACCATTGCTTCTCCCAAAATCAGTTCCAGAATGAAATTTTATACGTCGACCTAATTCCTGAATGACTGCTGAGTGCCAACTTTTTTTGCATCACATTGCAATTACATTGGATATTCTGAGGTCAAAGTCTACTAGTCATATCTTTCTATAATATTCTTTCGGATTTAGTGACCTTAGTAATCGGGTTAACGGTGAAACAGTTTAGGAAATGATCAATTTAAAATTCACATAACTATGTTTCATCTGAAAATTTTTTTCAGAACATTTTGAATGATTGTTCACCAGAAGATTTGGTCCCTTTAAATAATTCCTGTCTCCAACGAAATTCAGGGTATTTAGAAAAAAGGCGCTAGCCATAGTTCAATGAACAGTATTTTTTTCACGGAGTTACTGTACACTGATTGTCTATAATTTTGATCTGTCCATTCTTAGAATTTTCCGAAACGAACCGGCGAGTGCTATTACATCAGTATCTACACTGACTCCACCAATTTTTATACCGCGCAAAATGTTGCATAGAGGATAATACTTAGTTATGTTTCATTATATTAGGTCTGGTGAAAGGATTCCATTATCCGTGTATTAAAGTGAAACTTTTCTTTTCAACAGTAAGAATTATCCAATTTAAGTCGAATGTGCACAATTTGTTCSATAACTTGTTAAAATTTTTAAAGACAATTTTTTCACTATTTTTAGTACGGAGTCTTATCTTTCTACACATTACGAAAGCCTTATATTGGGGAAATAATGGAGTTATTTTTACCAGACCTTATATTTCAGTAAGTTGGAATAGTTTAACTTTATCTTACTTAAAGTTAAGTGCACGAAAAGTTATAAAATATGATTAGCTCAAGAAGACAAGCTATTCCACAAAAGCAACATGCGAAAAATAAATTTATATTAAATTATTATAATAAATTTATTAAGTGTCCATTATAGCAACACATTATCCGGAATCAATAAAGATTATGCAACAATTTATATTAATTAGATTAAGAGATTAAGTGTGTTGAATAAACGAAAATTTGCTGTGTTTGCTTCATCACTTAAAATAGAATTAATGAGAGTTGTCACCTGCACATTTACAGACATACCTAGGAGGGTACTGGCCTGCACTTGCCATCATAACTGTATTATWTTTAATTTGCTGAACTCACTCGAGCATTTGTTGAGCAATAAATTACCATCATCAGCGCTCGAAAGCATTGCAGCGCTATCTTCGCWGCGCCACATGCCACATGCCACATATCTCACACATGCTSTTGTTGTTGCTGCTACAAATGCACTCGAATGCCCTGTGGCAGCAACACATACCTGTGCGGCTGGTGACCGACAACGCGCCGCAYGCAAGTTCATCTTTTATGACTGTTGAATTACAAGCAACAACTACAACTACAGCTACAACTATGTGTGCGTATGCCTATTTGAACTTGCCAACTATGTCAAAGTGCCTTTACACACACACACACACACATGCATATTTATGAGCATAGCGAGGCTCATGCATATTAAATATCCGCCAAAGACAAATTGTCTATGGAAATGAATTTATTTGCTTTGTTTAAGTTAATACAAATGTCATTGTGTACACACAAATATTAATTGCAATAAATCAAATGTGTTTAGACGTTTATTTATCACAAGCGGAGCAGCATATGCACATGCACACACACACTGGCGCACTTTCGCATATGTGTTATGCAAATAAGGCTTGCTATATGCCTGAAAATGCTAAGTGAAAGCGCCCATACACACACACATACTCGTAATTTCTCGAATTCTGTAAATGTATTATCGTAAGCTAGAAAGCTTTTCGTGCTTGCGTGAGCAGAAAGTATGCCTTTAAATGATTGCAATTGCAAGTGCAATTATTTTCATATGAATACCGATTATCATACAATATACTATATTATATAACACATGCGGGCGCACATAAATTCCGTCGTTGTAATAAATATCTAGCATATTTTGCTTGACATATTTACAAGTGTGTGGGCCATACTTAAACGCTCCACACTAGCTGTCAGCTTATAAATTTAGGAAAATGCATGAATGTGTGCTTCTTAAATATTGTCGTTTCCTATCAACCGAATATAGGTTTTTTTGCGAACGGAGCTTTTGGTGTGAAGATGGCTTGAGAACTATCTAAAATTTAAGCCCACTTCCTATATATCGCTATCAGTGGCTAATAACGGGTGCTGAAATTTCACTACTTCAATTTATCAGTACTTGCAGGTATTAGTTTCTTTTATGCTGCGTGAAAAGCAATCTTAAAGTTTCTACGAGTTTGTATATGTACTGTTAAATTTTCTTCTTTCTACTTTGCTTCTTTTCTAACTCCAAAAATTAGTGTTGCTTTAAGAAAATTACACGTGTATTTTGGGATTCAATTAAAATACCTGGTGTGCTATTTTAGATGCTTATCATATTGCAACTGTGGTACATGGCAGTCAAAATTTTATTTAAAACTAACCTTGGCCATGTGAAATTGCTGTAATGATCATCAYGTCGATCTAATCTGATCTCGCACTTGACTTTCATTTTTAATTTATTTTTATTTTAKTGACATTTCCAAACRGATAATCTATCGAAAATACATATTCTATCTCAATTGAGCGCTTTTCATGAGCTTAATAATTTGTAATTTTCCAGTCGACCATTATTTTTAAGTGCTAGCAGTAATCTGCCATCATATGACGAACTCATCAACACTAGTACCTTTCTTCCTTGACTTTAAGAACCTAGTTGAAATGTTTTCGCTCTTATTCACTATAATTTCCATCAATCATCCGCAATTTTATCCAGATTACCACGAAGATGGTCTAGTAGGCTTACAGCTTAGTTTTCACAAATTTTTCATAATTTGGTTGTTAATCGTTGCCTAGAAAATTGTCGACTATCAGCACAAAACTTTTCTAAGTTTTAATTTTCGGAACATTTATAACCTTAATATGAATACCTTTCAACTTTTCCRTACCAAGCTTCTGAAATTTTTTAGAAATATCACTAAAACTATAGCCTTCTATGTTATAATACTTTGACAGATCATATTATCACTCCTAACCTGATCTTCAAATAAAAACCCTGAGTTTATTGTGTGATAATGGAAAATTACTTAAAAGCCAATCTTTATCAAAATATTCTCTACCAAATACCTAGGTAAGTATACAATATAATAGAGAGAGTGTTTGATCTAAGGCAGCGATTAGAACAGATATAGATATCGGGTTCAAAAATATGAAAATATTTCCACCTGAGGGATATTTRTCCGATTTTACTGCTAGCACATACTGTGGCTGGATTGGTTGTTGTACCTTATTCAGCAAATTAAGTAGATTTCCTGGCATCAATGCCCTGTTGAGAACATATAACTGTTCAGAGTCGAGAACACAGCTTGTCTTTGTGCCAAATTCTGGAAACAAGTAAAAAATTCGAATCAGTTTAGTTTTGTTTTTGGCTAAAGATCGGGAACCAATCTGATCACCTTATGGTCAGAAAAAGAAATCCGAATTATATTTAGTCAATTTACAAGCAATCTCAGCAGTCTTTGTCATCTCYTTTGCAACAGATTATCCAACATAACAGAATCAAGGACAGCTCACATGATACTGGAAATAACCTATTTATCTTTAAAGATTGCTTACCAGAAGTTATGTTAAGAACAGARTATAAGCATGAACGAAATTCGAATACTGGTTACTTCGCAAAAAAGAAATTCAGGACTATTTTATCAGATTTGATCAGCAGATAATCAATTAATGGTAAAAATTTAAAATTAGTAAATTAAAAAATTTTAATTTTTACTAGAGCAAAAAGATAAAAAAATCTGAAAATATTCACTTTTCATTAAATAATAGTAATGAACTTTGTTTGTGAAAACCAACTCTTTACTTCAAACAAATTGATTTTTCCTTGCGTAAGGTCACACGCTTAACTTATGCAAATTTCACATCAATGATTCCTCGATAAATTCAAAAACCGCCTGTTATTACCTGTCGCAAATATTTTTCTGTCCCCTTATTTACGGTCTATTCAACAAATAGAAATGGGTTTTATATTTGCTAAACTAGCAAACGGTTGTGGTTGAACGGCGAGGGCATTGGCAGGAGCACGTCATGTTGCTTTAGGGTTAGGGCTGTATCACACACATATGTGTGAGTGTACACATGCACATCCATATTATTTTTAAATGAGCCTGTCTAAATAGCTGGCGTCAACTGTGTACTGATGTGCTCGGGCCAATTTTAGGCTGCTTGTTAGACAGTTGCGAGAAGCCTTGAAAGTTGATTATTTACACAGCACAAAGTTATGTAAATTCAGGAATATGGGCGTGAGCGCGGCAGGCGAGCAGGCGAGCAGGTACGCATGTAGATATGTACCGAAGCGAATGGTAAACAAATAGGCAACGAATTATGTGGAAAGCCGTATGTTCTCGAAGAAGAGGAAGAACAAGAAAAAGGTGGAGAAGGTAATATTTCCCACAAATATGTGCGGCAAAAGAGGCTTGGGGTAAATAATATATACACCTATACGTGTGGGCACATGTGTGCGTGCTATTTTAGTTAACCTCCGACCTACGCCCTTTTGGTATGTGCGTGCGTTTGTGCTTGTGCGTATGACATACCTATTTGCATACTTATAAGTTGTATTTTAAGTGATTCTCATTTCAATCCTTTTCAAAACAAAACAGAGCCGCTCACGCATGTGTGCGTGCGTAACCAGCAGTGTGCGCCTGATTGTATGCTATGTTAGCAAGTCATGTTTGCGCATACCTGACGCTCACATTCGACGTGGCTGGGCGTTTATGCCAGCACGCACATTTGCCRGAGCGTTTTGCTCGAATAAATATTATTATTATATAAATTCTTCGATAAATTATGCTTAAGCTGTCAATTTGCATTTGTATAACTTGAATGTTATGAAATGCCGCTGCAATTGTATGTATGTATGTCAGCGTGTGTTCAGCTATAGGAGAATTAGTTATATACATACATTTACATTAGGATGACCATGAATTATACGAATAATGCTTTAGATGAGGTTGTTAAAGCTMCACCAAGCCGGGTTCCTCACTATATTAGGGTAGCCTTAAGATTAAGTATTTATAATAAATAATTYTCATCAGATTGGTTTAAAGCTTTAATCCGGATTCTCGAATAGATCCGATATAAATTTCGTTCGAGATTAGTAATATTTAGTACAACCCTACTATTCATATATACGACCCTGGACCAATATTAAAAATTAAATAAATAAATATGTTCGCTTGAAATAAAATCTTGCTTCTAACGAACGAARCTCATTTAGTTTTCGGAGCATACAAGTGCCATAATGAACTAATGAATTTTTAAATTATTARATTTTTATCCAATAAATAATCTTTCATTATGAAAGCAAAACTATAGATCTAAGTGAGATATGATTTTTTTAAAAAATATACCTTATCAGCATCATTTTTTTACGAATTGGCAGTAATTAAAAAAATAACTTTCTGATTCAGTGGAACAGCTGCTGTTTTGATGTATTAGACGGCAAAGCGGGTACGCAGTATCTCCGCTGCAAAAACAACGGTCTCTCGCTAACCAAAGACAACATCCGAGCATACATTTTTCTATGAAGAAACTTGTCATAAAATTCATTAATCATTTGAGTTCGGCTTATAGCCTTCTCGCTCAACCAAATTCGTGTGGTACATTAAGATCATAAGATTATCACTTTTTGCCTTTTGCGCAGCTGGTTATTCTATTAACGATATGCTAAATTACCTATCACCTGAAATATCGATAAATTTTCAATTTTAAACTTTTCATTGTATTTAAATATTACAGAATTTTGAACACTTAATGTTATTAAGAAATATTTTCGTGACAAATTCATTACAGAAAGGTGCAAATATAGTTGTTTATTCATTTCAAACTGTGCATCTATGCACCTACTCACATATGTATATACAGGCAAATTGCTGCCTGAAAAATTCGATTTACATGTGTTTAATACAAATATGGCACTTTTGTAACCTGTGTGTGKCGCTGTATTTATTTATCGATTAAAAGCTATGCAAATTTGTTGATTTGGCCCACAGGCAAATACGAGCAAATCGAATCATGCTCACACACAAAGCGTGAAATAGCGCATTCATTCTTGTTTATCTAACATTCGCCTAAATATCCCAACTGAATTGCTTTATTTTCACTTTTTCGCACCCGTTCATCGTTATTTTCGTTTCGTTTAATTATTTGCTGTCAATATTTATGCGTTTGACACATTCAATCACTCATTCAGCAGCTTTTGTATGATTGTATGATTGTATGCGTATGCAAATACATATATAGGTGTGTACATGTAAACATATGCATACGTATGCATGTGTTTTTAGAATAGGCCAATACAAATCTATTCTAGTTTTTAGTTATATAAGCTTTACGTTGTTGCTGTTATTGTGTGTACGCCGCTGGCAATAAATCGATTGCTTGGTCGGTGAGTGGCGGCTTTAAGCATGTTACTTATTTCGAGATAGCTTCGTACTCGCTGTTATAGCCATAAAATTGAAACTTTATCTAGGAAGGCACTACATTTTAGAAAATTGAAGCTATTTAAAGAACGGTTTTAGGACTTGACTAATTCGTATATATATTTGCATATGAAAGTAYTGGAAAATTTTTGAGCTCGCCAAATATGCTCTCATTGAAACTCAGTATTTTTCACTGGCTTCCTCAATAAAATAGTGCTGTATTCCATAGAAATTTCAGCGATAGATAGGATAATATTCTATGCTAAATTTCGATAGGACATATTGTAAAATATAAAGATTTCCAAACAAGAACTCGATTTTGATCACTCAGTTTGTACGGCAGTTATATGCTAGAGTGGTCCGATATCGGCGATTCCAAAAAATGAGCAGTTTCCTGAGGGGAAAAGAATATGTGAAAAATTTCAGAGCGATATCAAAACTGAGTAAGTAGTACGGATATATAGAGACAGACGATGAGACAAACAGACGGCCTTTTTCGTCTATGGGAATGCCAGGGTATAAATGCCAGTTAGTTTGATTCCAATAAGGCAATACTGCATACATTATATTTTAACATTCCGCTTCACAAAATATTTAAAACCCTAAAAATATATTTATTGAAAATTTTCTTGTATATTTTTGTTTAACGATTTGAAATTGTTGCCACTAACTTCTAGTCTAAAAAGGCCTCTTGCGCTGAGCACGATATCTCTGGACTGGATCATCTAAAATGCAAAAACCAAATAAATTTCATTAACATAATAAATAATCTAGTAATTGATCGAAGGAATTTGCCAAAAAAAGATTTTTTGACAAAATAGCGGCTACTCAAAGCAAAGGGTTCGATTTTCGACCAAAATTCCGGTCTTTAATTGTAAAAATAAGAAATTTTCATCGGATGGGGAAATCCATCGACTAATTACTAAAAATATAGTTAAGAGCTTGTGTAAAAGTTTCAGACCGATCGGTGCAGCCGTTTCTGAGAAATCTTGCTCACCGACTTTGAAAACACCGTTTCGAGAAAAACGAGTTTAAGGTTTTGAAAGCACTTTACATGTAGCTAATTTTTTTCAGTAATGTGTCTATAACTTCGAAAATATTCGTCGGACCGACTTGAAATTTTGTTTGTGTATACTCAGATATATATATATCAAAAAAAATCGACATTTTAAAAATCCTAACTGTATATAACCCCTCAAGTATTAAAATGCACTTATAATATAATATATAATTTGCTTAATTAAGATAAAAAGGTGGCAACTCAGTTCAAAATTTTCCRTAAGAGCGTTATTTATATGACGAATTGCCTTAATATTTTGAAAAGTACTAAACCCAGCATATAATTTAAAAATTCTGGCAACACTTCCACAAATTATCTCCATAAGAATTGCGAATTGCGTTAAATTTGCTTTGCAAAATTCAATACTACATTTATTTAACTTAATTGAATTTGTTTAAAGGTGACAACTGCCTTCAAGAAATATTTTACCATTATTGTATACTTATGTATGTATATAATGATTAAGCACGGTTGTCACGGTTGGTTTTATAGTAGTCCCTGTAGATCTCAGTCTAAACAACAGGTCCGACATTAGTTCGYCTGAGACTAGTCGTAAAGTAAGCAGTAACTGGAGTGTATAAAATTGATTATATTTTGTGAAGTTCTGCTTTAAACTGAGATATGCATGTAGAAATGAGTTATATAAGCATTAGCATTATTTCCTCACATTTATGCAGAGGTCACACAGTAGGATAAAAATACGTACATTTCAATGTTTATATACTGTCATGGATTTTTGTGTGTGTGTGTGAGTGCTKTTTTCGCATTTAAATATTGATTTACGCGGCTTTTATTGACCAGGATTGCGAGARTGCTTTCAAAGTGCTCAACAATCGAAAGTTATTGTAAGTCAGCTAACGGTGATTTAGGAGCCWGTGCGGTAAGAGTCGCTTTGGCATTATATCGCCACAATGGCGCTCACACAGATGCAAAACGAAAATAACAAAAAAATGTTTGCCTATCCCTTTTAACAAACTTATTTGCATRGAGATACCATCGAGCACGGGAGCAAAGAATTCAAACTAACATTTCACGCAAAAAGAGCTTAACTTCACATATACATACATATGTGCATCATAAACAAAGGCACTTTTCCATGGGTTAGTGCGTGGGTGTCGGTGAGTCTGTACGTTTTAGGTAGTTAATAACAGACCTCAGGTGTGTATGGCAGCAGAGCAATGCTTACAGGTGATTTTTATGTACCACCGATATCGACGTGATGGGCATGCCGATGAGCTGCCACCTAAGACACACACACACACACACACACACAAGCAAAAGTAGCTGCGAGTGTAGCGACTGCGCTTGTGTGTATTTGTTTGCCTGCGGCGCAGTTTGTTTTGTTGAATTTGATCGATTGTTTGCCACATTCTTTTGTTGTAACTTAACTGCACAACATTGAACTGTTATTTGCGAACAGTTAGCCGCAGGTTATACGCACACTCTCGCAATAAAGACCAAATTGTAGGTGAAAGTTCAATGGCTGCCTACGTGCGCCGGCTTTCGGATATTTCATATGTGCATTGGTATTCACAGCATAGAACTAAATGTGGCCAAATAAAGTGGAACAAAATGTGCGGGAGAGCAGAGTGTACGAAAATAACTTCTTAGGACAATAAATTGGCTTCCTTTATGTGCCTACACCTAGATTTAAAAATACTCTATGGTGATTTTAAAATTAGAAATATTTAAATTTKTGACACGTAAAATTGTTAGTGTGATAGCAAAATTAAGCAATGGGATATGCATTTAAAATTTGCTCTTACTCTTAGTCTTAAAACTTCGATTTTTGCAGATGTTTTTATGTTGTTGTGAGGCATATTTCTCGACCATTTAACTAAAAGCTATAATTAAGCAGAGTATAAGTAGTTTAAAAACGACAAAAAAGTTTAGCTGCACCGAAGTTATAATACCCCTTACATGTGCATTTTTTTAGTAAAAAAGGTTGTAAAATGATCTTCTCTTTAATTTTGATCGTTCAGTTTATATGGCAGGAAACTACAGCGATACCTTAGGCACCTCATTTCCATACAAGTACTTCAGTTGAATCGGTCAGTTTGTATGGAAGCTGTATGCTCTAGTTATCCGATTTAAACTATTTCTTCGCAGATTGGACCTAGAACTTAGATAAACATCTGCGCTAAATTGTGTGAAGATATATTGCTAAATAAAAAAGTTTTCCGCACAAGACCTGGGCTTAGATCATTTAGCTCGTATGGCAGCTGTTAGCTATACTTGTACGACATCGGGGGTTTCGTCCACTGAGCAAAGAACCACTTACTACTTGCATCCTATCAATATTTTTGTCACATGAGGCACACGTTAGGATGTGACTTTAAAAATAACATACCAACATTTTGAATCAGTATCTGATATAGTTCAATCAGATCACTTTTAGATAGATTAGATTTTTAGCTTCCAATCACCACAAAATTAAACAAAAAGCTATTTCTTAACCTGTTTTTCCAAAAAAAAAACAAAAAAAAAAAACAATCTATGCAATGGACTACCCTAATATTCATGATGTCGACGCAAGCAATATCTTCTAAACATATACCTAAGCTAACATTGGTTTTTGAATCGCATCTTTCTTTTCCTTTTCAGTGAGTAAATTTAAAATATTCCAGCAGTCGAAAAACATAATCGTTTTGCCGCGCATAAATATGTCACAAGCGGCTRTACGATAAATCACATGACACACCACAGTAAGCACCGGCAATTGCCTACAGTGGGCTGGGTGTGTGTGTKTGCGTGCACGAGTTACTGTGTTATCGATTGTGGATATTGCACCTATTGCTTTATTACTTTTAAACATATTTCGGAGTATATATTTTAACGACCGTAAAAAATTAGTTGAATGCTCGTAAATTTTCCAAATTTCATAAACGAAAGGCAATTACCGGCACATAGGCACGAGAGCGCATGTAGGCAATTATTTTGTACGTGTATATGTGTGTTCCCTTTATAAAATATAGTAGAGTTAAAAAAAGAACACAAAAACARACATTATGTCCCATGAACAGCTGCCGATTTCAAAAAAAAGTTTTTAAAAAAGTTCAAACGCGAAATTGTAAAATATTTATTTCGCAAATCTCTGGCTAAATATATACAATTGCATRTATATAATATGTATGTGTGTGTGTTGTTGTTTTTTGTTGCAATTTTGCTGAACTTTGTCACATAAATTCTGCATAGGRAATGAGATTCAGCTGGGACAGCTTKCACTCAAATACTCAATTAAAGGGAAATTGTGAAAAATCCATTCGTCAGCTACAAMTTATGTGATTTGCCAATTCACCCCGATTAATTGAACTTTTCTGCCGGGAAGTAGAAAAACGAAAAAAGTAAATTCAGAAATACAGGGGAGCTCACTAAAATAAATTTTGAAGCACATTAATTATCGAAATGTGCGGTGTTGCGGAAATGCGATTTACAAGTTGACCTTTCGGCGGCGTAAAAATGCAGTTCAACTAATGCCTGAATTGGTTAGATTCTTTCCACCGAATACGTTCTTGACGATGCACCAAATGCTAAGAGGACTCTTGAAGCTTATATGGATGTAATAAAGTCCTTGATCCYATTTTTTATAATAGGATTAATTTCGAAGCTTGACATAGGGGTTCCTCATACTCATACTTCTGCAGAACGAATTTGCTTCGTCGCATTAATGACTGTTATTTGCCTGTCAAATGTCAAAGAAGTGACCAACTTTTGAAACCCCAGGTTAATGACGACAAGGGTCATATACAAGAACGTAATCGTAAACATCAAGCGATCGTGGACTTAAACGGATGAACCAGCCCAAACCACTTTGAAGCCAGATAGTCGCCAGAAAAATAAACAAGGTTATGTTCTTATTAGTTGGATTTCAAAGAAATGTGAGGGCACCTTCGAACTATTACTTGCTGTAGGCTCTATAAAAATTTTGGGGTGAGATGGGACAAACTTCACCTCAAATTAGAAACTCAAAAAAACTTAGACCATTTTTTACTTGCAAGGATTAAACATTTAGTGAGCGTGAAATCAATATTTTGTATGAAAGTTGCAAGAGAGAGGTTTTTTTT
>NW_017536185.1:1812718-1820829 GCF_001853355.1 Bactrocera latifrons | reverse complement strand
AAAAAAAAAAATATCCGCTATCTATTATTATTCACCCAGACCACCGCAAACAAGCAATCTAAATAAGTACTGACCTCATTACACCAGCGCAATGATAACAATGACTCGGTCATCCTCAAAGCTCGCAACGAAAAATGGCCAAATCAAATGCAGTAAGATTATGTGTTGAAAATATTGATTTCCTACTCACTCACTTAGGTATGCATAAAGCGTAAGATATTCATCAATTTGATCCTTTAAAATTTATCAAGACCATAAAGGGTTCCCCGCCACCACAAACCSAGAATGGCCTACAATTCAATCAAATGCCTTCTGCGGTACTCACTCTAGATATACTCGAATGTAYGTGTGTGTGTATGGTTGTGTGTGCTGCAATTCCTTTACATATGCAAGAGATTTGCAAAATATTTGATAGTCATGATTAGTGGCGGCGCTTTGGTWCTCTGCTCAATAACCTCATTGCTGRCTGCCAAGCGCAAGCAACACCCATCATTTGGCAGCTACTATGGGCACTTTGACCRCACCAAAGCCATTATTTGTGTAAGTGTATTTATCAACACCAGCAGATGGTGGTATTCGTGGTGTTGGTAGGTAGGTTCTAGAAATGGTTATATYGTTGTTGTTGCTATAAAAGTAATAATAAACTGATTTTGGTCAGTACGTTTCACGTAACATTACCCACACACACATACCAACCCATTTGTTTGTGTATGGGTATTGCCCGTTGCTATTGTTGTTGTCAGCTGATTTGAGTTCGTTTAATGTTTGGCTGACAGGCAGTTCATTTGACTAGTTATTCACTGGTTGTTGTTGTTTTTGTTATTGTTGTTTCTGTTGCCGTCTTGCCTGTCCATATGCCATTTGCATGAATCGGAAAGACGCTCTTTGTGTTTGTCGAATTCGGTTGCTATAATACGAACATTAATCTAAATTAAGCGTGCAGTTACGTATACGCCATGTCGACCAATATTGCTATATAACACATCCAAGTGGCCAGAGCTCGATTTGCTTTGATAGCATGTGTCTACAGTCCTTATATGTTGTTGTTGTATGTGCTATTTTTGTTGTATGTATTATTGTTGTTGTGTGCTTTTGACGTATTGTACGGGCTTAGGCCAAAGCAATAGACCAAATGTTCAAGTGACTGCTGATAGTAAACAGAATGCCGGTTTCTGGCATGAAATTGTATGTGACCAAGGCTAAGCATAAGTGCTTAGCTGCAAACGGTGCACCCACTCTGCCATCTCTGTGTCCACTCCGCCAATTGTAATCATGCAGTCAGTCATTCGTTAAGGCGGTCATACAGCGCTGTGATACTTCAATGTGCTTTGACTTCCTCTTTTCTWCTTTTTTGCTCTCCATCCGTTCACAAAGCACCGATTTGCCCCATATTAATCAACCGAAGGAGCCATGAACTACAACTCCCAGTAGTTATTATCTTGAAAATTTCCCTTCAAGGTGGGTGAGTGATATCCGCATTGGGTTGTGCGTTTGGACATGAGGTCAGTAGGACTTGATTAGAGCCAAATTTTACTAAGCCTCGAAGTTGAAAAATCCTTCTTGACATTCAAAGGCATATTTTTGGCCAATATTGAACAGTTTCATATAAGAGAAACACTGAATCTTGTACTGTCTAATATTATATTGTATATTTCAACCATTCTCAAGTATATTCGTCACAAATCTCCACATCTATTCTTATACTGGCGAATTGAGCAAACATTAACATTAACAAATACCTACAGGGACGGTTCCACTCATACAAGATGCGTATACACAGTTGTTACGTATACGCCGGGTTGCTTAGAAATGCGCATTGGGGGCGAGCTACGGTGGGTTTGCAAACAAGTGAGTGGAAACATATTTCATTGTCAATGAATTTACGCTTCATTTGGTATGGGT
Organism: Bactrocera latifrons; assembly: GCF_001853355.1. Taxonomy (NCBI): domain Eukaryota; kingdom Metazoa; phylum Arthropoda; class Insecta; order Diptera; family Tephritidae; genus Bactrocera; species Bactrocera latifrons. The sequence continues at coordinate 1,818,927 of NW_017536185.1, read as the reverse complement.
ACTGTTGAGGAAATTATAGGCCAGAAATCGGTTAGTGGGCGCAATTATTAATGAAATTATTCATAGCTACTTAAATGCTACTAAGCATAAACGGGTAGCTCGATATAATTGAATTATGGCTATAAGAGGTGGTTGAACGTGATTTTTATTGCCTTACGCTTTGTTATGTTATGCAGTGGGTTCAACGGAGTTTGTAGGCATAAATATATGTAAGGGTATATGAATTTATGATGTGTACTGCACGTAGACTTTAGTAGGGAATGAAAAATAAATATCAATAGCTAATAAATTTTAATAAATTCTATAAATTATGCGCATTTTATAATGGAAATTTTATTTACTAGATTTTAATGCATTTTTGAGCAATGTCTCAGTTGAAATATGTCAATAAGTTTTTGTATAAGAATGGGTGGAGTTATGGCTGGGACACTAATTGAGAAGAAAAAGGCAATTAAGCGTCTATAAGAAAATTAAGTAATGTTTGATACGGCGGCCTCATTGACACCTTGAAAAATTCTTCTTGGAGTGAGACTTGCGAAAAAAGTTAAACTGCAAGTTAATAGACAATTTGTTATTACTCGGTGATTTTTCCATAAATTTAGCTTAAAACACTGCCTACCATAATGTTTGTAACAGGCTAAAAGAAACGTCAGAGACCCTAAAAGTATAAATATAAATCATMAGCATTAGGTGCTAAGTCGATTTAGGGAAGTCCATCTAACGGTTCCTCAGTCTGAATGTTTTCGAACTAATCCTTCAGTGTTTGGGATATCGCTCSAAATACGTACTTTTCTTCTCAATAAGTTATTTCTTTGTCAGACTAGCTAAAATCGGAGCTTAGCACATAGCTGCCATGCGAACTGACCGATCCAAATAAAGTCGTTGTATGGAAAACTTTTTTATTTGACGAGATATATACAGAACATTTGCCATGATTTGTTTTCCAAAGCACCGCTACAATCCCCGAGCAAATTGTTTTGATCGAATAAAAGTTCTTATACTAATTTATTATATAATTTGTGAAAGGTATTAGAGCTTCCGTGCAAAACCACCWATTTTCACTTAAGCTCTTTTTTCGTATAACTTATTCTTTTATTGCTTCTATGCTATTACTTCCACAGCGGTGAAATCAATTTCGTAGCATTTCGCTTCGGTCATTTGGCAGAACTCATTCGCAATAAATTGAACATGTTCACTTAAATACTCCTACATACATACATACATATGTTTTTAACATTCAGCAGTAACTGTAAATTGCATGATTGTCGACTAAACTTTTGCAAACTCCCTTACGTGCCCCTTTTCGTTTTTTACTTCAACTAGTAACGGATTTTTTCTTTTTACCGTTGCTTCAGCGCGAAAAATTAACTGCCTTTGAGCGCATCGGAGTAGAATRTTCTCTTAGCTTTGTTTTCACAGTTCAACCTCAACCGCGTGTCGATGGGCTGCATCTATGTGTATGGCTATGTCTGTGTCTGTTTGTTTAAGTCCACATGCAGGTGTTTTTTGYGAAAGTGTGAGTGTGTTTGTGACCAATCTTTTCCAGCGAATTTCAACAGATTGTTTTTACGTGTTATTGTAGTAATCGCTATTGACTTTAACGGCAAATACTAACGGCGCTTTTGCTGGCTTATTCTATTCACTTTTTAGCGCCTCACGGCGTTCGAGAACATTGTTTTCTGACCGTTTATTTCATGCTCGTACACGTTGACTTTGTGGTCATTACACAGGTGAATGTATGTGTGTGTTACGTTGAGTGTGTGCTGTGTGCTTACACTTGCATAGCTGCTGGTATTAACAGTAGGTGCACGTTTGCGGAAATTGTGGCAAAACCTCAGCACCGCTGCACTTGGCTGGCTTCCATGCACCAATACAAATGCACTGAATGCTTTTAAAAATCGCCATTTCGCCGCTGCTGTGAGTTGCATGATCGAGATTTCGATTCGCTTCGTCTTTGCTGTCAACTGAACATTCGACTGAAGCAAAAAGCATTAAATGGCTATTTAATGAAGAAAACGAGAAAGAAGTGGAGGCAAGTGCAGCAAGTGAGTGTCTTTGTAATTTRCAGCTAGCTGGGTAGTAAAAACCAAATGACCACAGAACTCATTGTGCCACGGTTRAATATCGTGAATACCGACGGTTAGTGGCAATAAACCGCCAATCTAGTTCCAATCACTGCATCGCATTTGGCTTTACAAGCAGCGCTTGAGAGAAAGAAAGGGGTTGGTCACTGCGGTATAGCAATAAAACTGATCGAAGGTTGTTATTTAACCAAAATACTCAAAACCAGCACAAATTTAATTTCGTGTTGCAAGCAAGAGTTCGGCGCGTTTTATGTTGCCCTCTCGCGCGGCAAGGTCGTTTGCTCTCGCCTACGCGCTTAATGGTTATGGGTGTGCACTTAACTTCGCTATTGCCAACACTTAGCGCTTATGCTGCAAGTTATTGTTGCTGTTTTTAGTCTTTCCGTACACTCTGGTGCTTCAAGTTTGCRGTTGCAGCGCGCTGGCTAAGCCATCAGTAGGCAATTCCCAAGACGTTAATGGTTACTGTAAAAGCGTATCCTTGGTGGCCACTTCAGTGGCTGCTTAGCTGGTCGAAAGCTAAAAAGTAAGTAAGTAAGCGGGTCGTTAATGAAAATTATTGCTCTGTGCTGGCTCTGTCTCTTATACACATCTAGATGTGTATAAGAGACAGCTGTAAAAGCGTATCCTTGGTGGCCACTTCAGTGGCTGCTTAGCTGGTCGAAAGCTAAAAAGTAAGTAAGTAAGCGGGTCGTTAATGAAAATTATTGCTCTGTGCTGGCTAAATCGATGGCTGGCAGGCCTTGTTCTAACTAACTTAGCAAGCGGTGCTTCGCTGGGTTGGTGTTATAGGCAGCGCTGTTGTTGTTGCTGCAGCAGTCGTTTGGTTAAAGTTGAAACTTGGCGCCCATTATCCGTTGCAACAATTRCACTTGAGTTTATGGCAAAAGGAAGCTGCACTTTGCCGGCAATCCTTTCAGGCTCTGAATCGGTTGGTGTAAGTGCTAATAAAGCGATATGCTTAAGTAATTTTTCGGGTGAGATTTAAATTGCAGGAATATCAGAAGAAGTAACGTTAGAAAATCGAGAAATATTTTCTTCAATTCATTTAAGCATTGTTCAATACTATTGTACTGAAAGGTGAAATACTTACAAATTTATTATCTTTCCAAACGGAATGCGCACTTGTTGGATGATCTGGTTAATTGATAAAATGCCTTCAAATTTCTGTTTCAAAAACAACATTTTGTTATTGTCTAACACAAATGTGTCTCGATTGAAGAATTTGAGTCTTACTGGCCTCTCTATTTAGTGAGTTTCTTCTTATGGATTAAATTTTCTCTTCCCCGGAGCGGCTGTAGAGAAAAGTTTGGAGTTGCGGAAATTGAAAAACGAAGGAACCAAATCTGGTGAGCAGGATGTTTGAAAAACATTACTCGACCTTGCCTTTGAGAATATTCAGTTGGAATGAATGCTGTAGGTTTATCGTTTTGACAGAGCATTGGWTAGGTTAGGTTAAAAWGGTCGATACTGTTRCAACCGCCAACAGAGATCTCACTTAGAGAGTCAGAACTTCGGCTCATTGTGTTGCCCAAAAATGCTCTATAAAAACATAATAAGCATGCATAGTATGTATTTCGACAAAGCGCTTTAACCCTACTAAAAACTCTTTGAACCACTAATATCGGTTCCGGATTTTTCCTCTGGTTCACCGAAATATGTGTGACTCGATGTTTCAACCTCAGTTTYGCAAATCTGGACAATTGAAGATAAAACTTGTGCATATCTTCTCCTTACCTTCCCCACACAACTTTGGAAATTTTAGTTCATAAAGAATACCTACGATTCTGACAAGACATCTTGCTGAGAGCAAGTAATTCAGAAGATCTTCTGCAAATTAATATTTTAGGACAGAAAGATCTCACAATCTCATCCATTGCCATTTAGCTCACGTAAAATGCAAAGGAGCAGTGTTAGAACACAGGRAGACTGCGGATTTCGTTCTGGTTCCCACTTCGATGTAATTGGGATGAAGATGCCGCAGAGAAAAGGTTAAGTTTCTTTTCAAATAAGTGAGTGGTCAGCTGTATTCTCGATGCCCAAAGTAGTTGGCAAAAGTCTCGACAAGAGCACATGATTTGTTGAATATATTTCATTTAAAAAAGTATACCGGCATATGTTTGTATCCAAAGRCACTACCAAATTGTTAGATATGCCTCACTCATTTTTTTATCAAACATACTCGTGTGTTTAATGTTGTCTACAAACGGGTGAATAACGTTATGAAAAACTCATTCTTTTTTTAATTTTGGGACCATCAGCGGCGTAAYGGTCAGGCTGTAAATTTCATAGCTACAAAGCACTGAGAGCAGATCTCTAAGTGAAGCTCGGAAAATAACTGTCTGTATAACTGTAAAGCTTACTGCTGGCCACAAATGTACTATACCGTTCAAAGCACATTCCAAACTATATTAGTTTTACACATCTGTGTGGAAGTCTAGTTTTATTCGACATTGGCTGCAATCCTATGGGAACAGCGCGCGCTGCAATTCAATCGTCTGGCTGGCGTGTAGAAACATAAATATTTTACCATTTTTATTTTCCACTTTTCACCCGCGCGGCAAGACATTTGTTTATTTTGCTGCTCACCCGTATTTTATTGCCTTCATCACATGCCCGAGCGCTGCGATTTCGAAGCGATTTTGTACCGAAGCAGAGCGAGCGCAAAAAAACCCAAAGCTCTTATAAAAAACGAATGAGGGATTGCGGCAGTAATCGTAAAAAAGAGCTGACGCTCGCTGAAACCCAGGTGGGTGCCGCGGCCGAACTAAGCTGCGCACATGTGCATTTATATGTGTRTTGGTAGGTGTGTATGTTTTTTTATAGTTGCTGATTATATGTGCGCGTGTGTGTTGCGTTTAAATGAAATGGTTGGCCGCGACGTGAACTGCAAAGTGGCATGCAATGCACACACTGCGCACATGCACGCTTATCATTTCGTCTACAACAACTCTGTGGGGCACAACAACAATTGTATAAAGGTCACTTTATTAGTTTTTCTATTTACCGCTTTGGCAGTGGAATTTGTGGCTTTGCCAASTGCTGACTGAGTGACTGACTGACCAACTGCGCTGACTGGTTGAGTGGCCACCATAGTGTGGGGWTAGCTCGCTCGTAAAGCTGAGSTTGTCGCAACTATTCACAGTGACTCCACTTCTTATTAAACTATTGGTTACCTGCAGTACTCACCTGCGCTCCCTTTTGTAAGTATGTGTATATGTTGTGTTGAAATATTTGTTTTGCAAGCAAATTGCCGGCATGTTGATGACAGCTTTGCTATTATTGCTTGACGGTCACCGTAAAGCACAACCGCAAACAAAAGTGGTTGTGTGGGACTTGTGGTGTGCGGGTATGAGGGTGTGATGAAAGCCTAGTGGCAGTAGTGAGCGATGGCGTTTGCGACTTAGCGTCATAAAAATGAAATTTTACATGCAGGTTACTGCAAAGCTTGTCGCTCTTATTATTTACAGTTGTGATTTGCTGCCACAACTCTTGAATGCTTTGGCGACGGCCGTAAAAGTGTTGTAGTTGTTAAATGTTAAAGTACTTGAATAATCTTGGAAAATGATATGTTCGCAGAGGGGAAGGAGAAAAGGCTCCCATGTGCATGGCGTGTAAGCCGCTCTGTAAATATGGCAACGCTGGCTTGTTACTTGTGTGGCTGCGCTTATTTGGTTGCCACAAAGCCATTCGTTCGGGCGGATTAAATATGAAGCCCAATAAATGCGGATTACTTTCGTTTCATAWGAAAAACTCATAATTTATAAGAAGGATGGAAAACATTGGCGCTTAAGATATTGGCATGAAATATTGGGATACCGTATTCGTTGCAACAAATYACTTCAACTACCATCCAGTAGGTTCTTAGTTGCTGCTAAGATTTGTTGGAGTAATAAGTTCAGTGTCAGCGAGCTGTACATCTCTGAGATTTCCAAAAACGAAATATGTTTTAAGTTTTTCAGAGTTGGATGAAAAATGGTAGGGATCTATTTAAACTAAATCCAAATCTCACGAAGTAGAGCCTGCGAAAGCGCCAGTAATTTTGTACAACATTTTCATATCTTTATATATAGAAAATACGTGTCACGTTGTTTGTTCGCGATGAATTCCTAAGCTATTGAACCG
>NW_017536185.1:1772827-1812578 GCF_001853355.1 Bactrocera latifrons | reverse complement strand
CAACTTCGAAGATAGGATAGTAAAAACAATTCATAAATAAAGAATATAGTGAAAGCTCTATTAAATGGACACCCTATTAAGGGGACATCTCCGTTAATCATGTGCATTATTGATGTTTATTAAGTAAAACTCTATTAGACATCTAGAGGGATTAAAACTACAAATGAAATACCCACTCCAGATATACTCATTTCATAACGCATACTTTAAGTATTTAACCACACTCTTTCGAGATAACGTGTACCCTCATATAGCAACGAACTGCTGTACAAACAAAATTACAAATTTAATACCGCGATTTRTTTAAGAGTTAGGAGATGCACTTTTCCCTTCCTTAGCGAGCTCAACTCGTTTTCGTCAAATTCTCGTACCAAATTCATCTCGAATTGGTTTAATGCAATTAATTTAATGAAACTAAGCCCTCTTGAAACTTGCCGTTAAGTAGTTCACAATCTGTTACATATGTTGTTATAACTTGTGTAGTGAACTCGAGTTTATTGGCTTCTTCAAAAGTTTGCAAAAACCACTGGTCACAAACTCGAGTTTGCTGGGAAGCTACCGTTGTGTTTCAAACTCGAGTTAAGTGCTAAGGCATAAACACTTGTCAAAAACTCATTTTGTGCCATAAATTCAAGAGTCCTGTCTCTGATTTGGCAATCAAAGTGATTTGGTCCAACTCATGTTGTGTCGTAAACTCGAGTTTATTGCCTTTTTTAATATTTAGCAGTAAACACTAGTCACAAACTCTCGTCTTGTTGAACCCGCGTTTAACAGAGAACATATTTTTGTGTGAAAAAAGTTCGGCTAAGTTTACAAATAGCCTTGAACGAGTTCTCAGRTGGTCTCCCAGAAGTGTCTGAGCCTCAGACTCCTTACATAAAGCTATCCAGCCAAGAATTTCTTTAAGATAAATAGTTTAGAAAATAATTTTGTTAAAAAACTTGCTAGACCGGTCATATTCTTATTATTCCTCTATGCTTTCCACCAAAAGTCTGACACAAAAAAGTAGTAATTTATAGAGAAAAAGAACAAAACGGTGCGAACTTTATTCTTCCGCCCACTTTTGACACTTACACCTTTAACTACAATGAAATAGCATTTTGTGACATTTCCCAATTGTGTTTATTACCAACTAACAACAATAAAAATATTACACGAAATGATAACGCTACTAAGCTGCAAGAAGAAAACTAAAATGATTTACTTTCTAGTCAAACAGAAAAGTTCAACACTGCCATTGTTGGCACGCGATGACGCTGGTGACGATGATAGGGTGCACAGAAAATTTTAAATCGAAAAAGTTTTGCATACTAAAAAGTTACAACAGCAACGCCGCACGCACACACACCATTGCAGGCAAACAATGACGGCGTGTGACCGGCACCAGACGCTCAGGGATGTGATTGAGCGTCTAAAACTTGGGRTAGCAAATAGGGAGCCAAAAGGGAGAGGTGATAAAATARAAGTGGGTAATTGCATGTATTTTGTGGCAACACTGGCAAGCAACGCAGCCATACATTGTCGTTTTTAGTGAACAAATTGCTGCGGTGACAAAGATGATGCACAAATCGTCGAGCGATAATTTTTGTTGAGAAGAAAGCCATGATAAAACTGAAAAAAATTACAAGAAAGTCAAATTGGGCTTCATTTCCAAAAACAGAGGCAAATATCACTTGATACTTGCAATTGTTGAGCACTTGCTTCGTGCTAACACCCACACACACTCAGRCACAGGCTGCTCGTATTGCACACTTGCCTCCTGCTACCGAATGGCGGTGATTTCCTTGCTGCAACGATTATGCACGTCTTCTACAAACTTGCTCGTTTTATTGTTGGTGCGGTTTCTGCTGCCACTCACTTTGCTGTCACTCCTTGTTAGTCTTTCGCCGGCTTTGTGGCTGCAACAAATTGTTGTTTACCTTTAGAAATGTTGTTTGCCAGCAAAGCAAAAACAAAAATGCATGGAAAACTCACTCCGCAATCGGTGCCACACCGAGTTGGGTATCAGTGACAAGTCAGCGCGTTACCACACTCACACACACCTATATCTACCAACAGTAGTAGAAGAAACGCGGGGCGGCGCGTAAGAAGCGCTGCGGMTTTAGTGTCAGGAAAGGAATTGTCAGCAACAAATGTTGCCTCTGTAGACCACAAATCGAGTTTTTATGCCACCTAAGTATTTCTTTTGAAACTTTTCTTCTTTACAACTCGGTAWAGCGTAATGTGGCTTCAGCGCGCTTACGTCTGTCAGTGGCAGCTGTGACGCTGCGCAATCTTCCGACGACTGTTGCAGTTGTGCAAGGACTTTGCATTCATTTTTKGCACCTACCTATTTCATTTCTTTCTTATTTTACATAATACCGTTGAGTAATTTTTCTCATTCGCGTCATTTTCGCTTTGTGCGCTGTGTGTTCGGAGGTGGAAGGCATGCAATTTGCAGCTTAGAAAATGCGCTCGCTCATAAAAGGTGTTGATGGAGTTGTTCAAAAGTAAAGGTGTCGCAAGTTGAAAGTTGCCAATGAGTGGCCTGCTTGTTACATGACTGCGTGAGTGTCTTGATCTTACTTTTGTTTGGCTATTTAAGCTTCAGAGAAAGATTCTCTTTGGGGTTGCGACATTTGAAAGGCTTCTGTGACTTCTGCTCATTAAACACAGASTTCTATTTCATAGTATTGCATTAATTTCAGAAGAATTACGATCTGACAGCATTGACTAAGCTGACARTAGAAAAACTTTCCATTGATTATAGTAAAAACTATTTTATCACCTTTAAAATTGGTTTCTGGTTTCCTATAGGAGCATTCCAACGCCTAATAAAAATTGTTCATACCCTTCCTATACTATATCATACCTGGACTTTTGGGATGGCTTTGTGGGTATTTGCATTGTTCAGTAGCTTCAGYTAATTTTTTAATTGGATATTGGATATTTTCAATATCTTTCAAAGATACRCGTCTCGTCACTAGTAATGACATATTTGATGTATGTACGAGTATGTAAGGTCCTGTTGCTATGCTTGAGAGACGTTGAGAGCCTCTCTCTCTTTATATACAAGCATGTCGATTTTCGAGCAGCGTTTCTTTATTATGCCAACGCTATCGTTAACAGAGGTAGATTGAGGACTCAATAACCTTCATCGCGACCTTTAAAATTCAGTCTTCTGTACTATTTTCAACGACTTCGTACCCATGATCTCTTCGGAAACACAAAATTTTGGATCACCAGATAACTTTTCGTGTCCGGGTCAAATTTGATCAGATRTATCAGTGCGTAYCTTTCGAACTCTGCTGTAATGAAATAAGCAGAAGATATTTACGAATAATGATCTCTAAACTATCAATATTTGTTGGCTATAAAAATATAATACCTAATCGTGTACATTTTAATAATTTTGAGTCTCCTAATTATTACTAACATTCAGAAACTACCTAATTGGCGTTCACGAAGATCTAACCTTGTATTGCAAAAAACTCTCTTCACTGAGACAATCTACCGTCTATAACCCACAAAGGGTGGCTACAATAAACGCCAAAAACAATTAAGGGTTTTTGAAATATCATAAAAGAAAACCTCAAACTCGATGTTGAAGTTCAACTATAGAACTACTCCATCTAATGCGAATCGCYTTTGAAGAAGAATGAAGACTAATGTAGCGAAATCATTGTTTTCTAAGAAAAGAAAATAAAAACCAACAGACATGGTTTGTCCACTTCTCTTTCTACACTTYTCCCAATTTGCGTARATGGCACAACAGTCAGCTCTGCACAATGATACACGTGGGTCGCAAACAAGCGTCCGAATTGAGAAAGCACCTCTGTTCTCAGCTGATTAGGTGTCGGTGGAGTACTAAAATTCCACTTGCACGTCATGCCCGGGGTTAACTAATTTAGCTGGCCACCAGCTTGAGCGTATTGCCACACTAACACAATGTAATTTATTAGCGGTGTTTTCCGCAAGTGCTTATGACATGCTTAGAAAAATTAATATAATGAATTTAGAACACTAAGGACAGCGTGCAGAGAAAGGTGAAACAACAGGTGTAGAATAAATGAACAACAAGTTTCAACACACAGTCCACACACACATAGGAGTATAAYCAAAGCGCCAACTATGGATATTTGCCCAGCGACCGGCGACCTACTGATAAGCGAACAGCGCAGCTATGTCAGCAGGAAGGTGRCAATTTTAAAGTTTACGTGGCAGAGTCAAACCCGCCCAACCTCACTCCGCCACACTGCCACGGCAAGCAACGGACGGTCGCTGGTTGCGCCACTACTAATTGTTTACTCCACTTGCCGCAAAGTGCAAACACAGTGGCCACCGTGCGCTATTTACCACTTGGGCGCCGCCGCCACAAGAGTAGGTGACCCAGACACCCGAGCACCCGTTGCCAGCTGTCACCTGTTATTTGCCAGCCACACACTTACAAGCTGCTGCTGCGACGGTGGCGGTGATACTCGTAGACTGTCTCCACACTGTTGACGTCGAGGACTACATCCCCTTTACGCGTTCGGCARCCTCCGTTGCCCGCACGTCTGGTGTTGGCGCGTTGAATCGTGTGGCGCATGGCGTGCCAACAATTATTTTCAAAGCAAACTTTTTCTTCGATCCCCCGATCCCCCGATCCCTCCGCACKACTCATGCGCAAGTGCACTGTAATAGCGGTGGCAATTGTTGCGCTTCGATGTGCTTGCTACCCTTTTCTTACTGAGCGCTGGTGTTGTGGCGCGCGCCCTTCKTTGCCACCTTTCGTGCGCGTTAGCAGTTTTTCATAGTTGATTCTCCACTTTGTTATTTGCCTTTATACTAAAGCRCTATTTTTGCCCCACAGCCAATTCTTTCGCTGTTTTCCATTCGTTTTCCCCCTCGCACTCCGCCTGTGTGCCGCTGTGCGTTGTTAGCTTGTTTTACCTAYGAAATTCAACTGTCATGTCATCTGGAATTTATGTTGGTTTTTGTGATCAGCGCCATCGGGTGGTCGGCTTCGTGGTTATTTCTTGTAGAAACTGCGCGCCAATGCCACCGTTCGCTGTTTTTTTATTGTTTATGTGTGTGTGTGTGTGTGTGTAGTACACAGTCTTATCTGAATAGAGCCAACCTGCTGTTTGGCGAGGTAGCAGCTACTGAGCAGGCAGTCAGCAATCAGCAGCAACTTCGCAGTCATATATAATTTTCGTTGCTGCTTTTCTTACTCAACGCAAGTACACACACACAATTGCAAACAAACACATTAAATGGCATGCCAGTGTCGTGTTTTGTTCCGTGCGACTATGTTTTCCGACAATTTTTCATTTCAGCTGCCAGCTGTGGCATTCAACACCAGAGCACTTTGTGCGGTGTTGCTGTCGCTGTTAACGTATTTTTCATTGTTGGTGTTAGTGGCGCATTTCCGTGTGCGATATTATTCCTTGTCACCATCAATGAGTTGCTTCCGCTGATATGCGTTAGCTGGATCGCATAGATGTGTATGTGAGCATGTGTTGGTGCATGGCTTGCGGCATCACCTATTTTCGCAAAATAGTAAACAAAATGAGAAAACAAATACAATTTGTACTAGTTCCACTTTTTCTGAATTCGATCTGCTTTCTAGTTTATGCCTTTGCAGCATACACTCACTCACACACACATACGTGGCACAGATCTGCAATATCCGGTTCCATCTGTTCCTTTTCTGATTTCACTTCCACCGCCAATTCGTCATGAAATATTTACCTGCTGACAAATGTGTCATTGCTTAGTGTTGTAGAAAGCGCAAAAAACAACACAAACAACAACTGCCATGTAAACTGTTGCATTGCGTTCCCCACTACGCGCCGCCGCGCCCTTATTGTCTATCACATATTGTTGGCAATTGCTACGATTCTTACGGGRATTACAGTGSCGACTCCTCTGCGCCTCCACCGTGACTATGTCTGTTTGCTTTGCTGGTAGTTCTGCCACATATTGATGCTCGCTATGTTTGCTGTAAATTAAGTTGTACAAGCAACAGCGAGGTGTTTGTGTGCGATTCAACGAGGTTGTGTGGATAAGAGATAGATGTAAAGAGTAATAAAGGTTTTGTAGTAYACTGCAGATAAAAAGCAGTAATATGCCGCCAATACGGATGTTTTTTTACCAGCTAGTCGATTATRGAGCTTCTAATTCTCAAAGAGTTTAAGAAGAGGTCAGGAGTTCTTGTTGAAAAGCCGAATTAATTACTAGTTGTAAATAGTTTAAATACATACATTAAATAACWTAGCTTAAGGGCCTAGAATGTAGAAAAAATGATAAGTATTTCTGTTTTTCAAATTTTGATAGTTCAGATATTCAGAAATATCTCCCTGAAAGGTTGTTTCAAAATTAAAATTATTTTCAGAGTTGCAGTCGAAACTTCTATAATTGATGCGAGCGTCACGGTGTCTCAAGTTGTAATCAATAAAAAAGTGTCACTTTATGAAAAATTTATATTTTTTGAGTGACCGACATTTTGTGAAATATTTTTTTTTAAATTTTGTTGGCTCATATCATAACGTCACTTGTACTCGGAAAAATCCAAAACATTTTCGAATAGTTCGAATAAATACACAAACTTAAGTAAATTCWTTTATCTTTTTAAATTTGATTTAAAAATTTATGGTAAAATGGCTGGTAAAATTTAGAAATTAATTTTTTTATCAGTTTTCGTAAAATTCAGGTGCCTAACAAAAAAGAAAAAGAGAGAAATAGAAAAAAAAACGCCCTATGCAAGTAAAATACGATTGGGAAGGAAACCAATAATTCACATCTACAGWTAGCCAAGCTAGCTCTTTTGCAATTGAAGCGTTGTAACTTTTAAGGCCTACCAGCTTCAAATCATCTCCACAGCTTTTCTAATATTGAGATATTTGTGTCATAAGTATGTTTCCAATTTCTCTACGTCAGCATCTTGATTTCGGGATTGTGCTCAGAGGCTACCCACCATGCAGTCTTCACTTTCCTCCTTACCRTTTATATTTTAAGTTCAGCTAATTTATGGATTTTTAGTTTTGTTAAATTTCTTCTTCTTTATACAAAATTGCTTTCACGAAGCCTGAATATTATTTCTTAAGATGTGATTAAGCCTTCGCCGTCTAATTGGGTATAGATTTCTAGCATAACGAAAAGTAACTAATCCCGAAGTTGAGTTTCCAATAAATTGTTAACGGTACTGCTGAACTTTTCGGTCCTAAATTGTTAACCTACACTTCTCTCTACGTGACATTGCTTGCCATCTCCTCACCTCACAAAAYTCTCAAGCAATTCTCAAATGGCTCACATTTTTGCATTCTCATTAAATTTCATAAAACATTTCAGGGCACACTGAATAAATATTTACGCAAATGCACTTACAGTAAGCTTATTTGTGAGCATTTGTGTATGTGTGGGCACACATGCGCACATAAATAGGTAAATASTAGTGAATGCAAACTTAAAGGAAAAAGAAGTAAAATTCGAGAAAGCTTGTTAAGAGACCCTGCGGTGACAGCGCTTGAGTAAACATTGCGACAGTTGAGGCAGCTAGAAACGTTGCTGTCAGCAAGCGCACTCAACCACTGGCACAAACACACGCACACACACACACACACCAACTCGTTTTGGTTGCCGTTACAATAATTCGGTTGAATTTGTCGGAATTGTGCAAGCGTGTGCGCACACTACTCTTGAGTGACACAAGAATTTCCGCAATTAACGGTGACAATCATTCGAAAATAGCTGCTGATTGGCTTACTAACTGTCTAACTGACTTTATAAGTTAATTTCACTTCGAGTGGTTGATCAGCGCGATGACGTATTGACAAACGCTGRCGCTTGTAGTGGTGCACACGACCTGAGCTGATGGTAAAGTCGAAAGTTGGTTTTTGATTTGCTTGGCAATTTAAAATAATTCTTTTTTGTGGTTGTTGCACTCATGTATTAGGAAATGATAGACAAGTTTTGTAATGTCATTTTTCAGAGTCAATAGCTACTGTGATTTGTGTTTCCAAATATAGTACAAAAACAACGACAAATAAAAGTTGTTTCCTATAAATTTTCAAGTTGCCGAAGTCAAGTTTGTCGGCAGCGCTTGCTCAGCTATTCATAGTCCTAAACTTTATGCTACCAAAGTTCACTTTCAGGTTTCGCTCCGTATGAAATGTCGTCTAACAACTTTTCTATTTAAAGTGACTTACTGCTGCCCGACCTGAATATATGTTTTGTGGTTGTTACTTTATGTTGCATTAATTATTCATGCCAAGAAATCAATCAGTATCAATTTGTCGATCCAAATTACATGATCACACACACACACRTGCAATCGGCATTGAAAACCGACACTGACACTGGTGGCACGTGCCGGAATCTGTTTATTTTCGAACAATGTGGCCTGGAAAAATCTGAAAGCTTAATGACGGCAATATGTAAATACGTACCCGCGCATATGTGAATGTGTTCGTAACTGTTTAATCAATATTTGGATTAGTCAATATTTCGGGAGTTGTTCAAATTCGAATGTGAAATTGTGAGTGACATGAGGTAATTTGTGTGCGAGAACAGCAAGTCAATGATTTTAAGTAACAGCAACCGTAATTCGTGGCATGCTGGATGAACGATAAATATAATATAAAATGTTGTGCAATGTTGAGTACAAGAAAGAGGAGTGTCTATCAAATGAAGTGTATCCCATTCCATATATAGTAAGTCAACAGGGGTTGGGGCTAAAGTTTTCGGAGAGTGCAAAGCCAACTATTTACTCAAAGAATGTGCTTAAGAGCAGGAAAAATTGCTGTTGAAAAATTCAAAAATCTTAGAAAAGTCAAAAGTGCAATAACTTTGCCTGTGTTAGTGCACCAGACGGAAAAAAACTTATTTACGAAAGAACTGATGCAAAAGAGAAGACCAGAAAATTAGTAAATTAGAAGCTTGAAGTCAAATGAATGCTTTCACAAACGAGATTATTACTTTAACAAGTAAGGAAGAGCTAAGTCAGCGTGTAATCAAACATTTCATACCCTTCCAAGAATTAAAGCCAGGGAAGCACCTTTAGGTACATAAGGTTTATTGATTATATGGGGTTTAGAGCGACTTTTTATCCGATTTTATTCRTTCTTAACTTTTTGGCCCTGCTACAGCGTTCCCCGTTTATATTTTATGTCTTCATTGAGTGCTTAGTTAGCAGTGGTCCGATCACGCTCATCTAAAAACTTGTACTTTTTTGTCAAGGAACTCGCAAACCATCATTCGTCAAGATATSTCAATTTTTACTCAAGTTACAGCTTTCATGGAAAGACGGACGGACGGATAGTTACCCGTACTTCGACTCGTCTTGTCGTATACATAGACAAGGTTATATTTCGCTATTAATTAGTTTGCGGTGACTATTAGTTGAACAACATATATCTTCAGCGGTACCAAAAGATAAGTGAAATTTCAGTTAAATATCTCAAAAGTTGAACGGCTGGTCCTCATATATACAAATGGACCGACGAACGATATTTCTGTCAGGGTGTTACAAACTTTGTGGAAAACTAAGTACACCCCACTCAGGTTGCAAAACTTCAAAGGCACTTAGAAAACGATACTCAAATTTCGATTACGTAAATAAATCGATTTAARTGCTTACTAGTATTTAAACAAATCCTCTATATTATATACCACGTTTATATAAAATTTGGAAGCCWGACTTCATCTGTAGTTCTTATTTATACCAAAAAACAATCTCGTCATATTCCTTGGCAGCTTGGCGAATTTACTACAAATAAATATGCATTTTTCTCAAATGTAACACAGAAACTGCGAGGCAGCCAATAAAAGCGGCAAGCGCTTCTGCCTTCAAGTCACGTATACGCCCAGGCGCCTTAAAGCATACTCTACTCCATTAATCACTGAGCGCTATGAAGTCTGATAATGATGTTGGTGTTAGCACGTGCTTAGAAGCATGTTGAAAATGGCTTATAAAATTATAAGAAACAGCATAMATTAATATATAAACGATTTAATTTGTTGATAATTACATCAGCGAGAGGGAAGAGTGGAAAACAAGCAGCGATACAAAGGAAAAATTTTGTTGTTTCTATTATGTGTAATAACTACTTGTTTGCTTTGAAACTATATTTTACCGATATATGCATATGTGTATGTGCGTGTGCGCGTGAGACAACTTCTCGCCAGCAACTTCAAACTCAACCGGAAGCTGTCTTGTTATTGTTATGAAGTGTGAACATTGCTAATAAGTGCTACTCAAAACATCAATGCCGCGGGATGTTTACGCAATTATTGTTGTTGTTGCGGTTTGAACTTACAACCAAGTGCGCTGATAAACATTTGCAAATAGCAAAGTTGTGTAAAGTGCGTGAAATTTAGCTGTTCAATGCAAATAAGCATGWCGGCGCTGCAAGTGCTTGCTTGAGGGTGTGAGTGCGTGTTTTTGCGAGCCTTAAAATTGCRTATGCATGTCATGTGATCACAGATGCAAACGCAATTATGCTAGAATAATTTGGAGAAACACTCACACACACACATACGCTCTTAAAGCAGCTATTCATGAGCGCAAACTTTTGTGGCAACCACAAATCTCACACACTTTCATACGCTCGAAGCCAGCTGCCGCYGAAAATTTTCTTCGCGCACACACCGAAATTCACATGAATCTCTTATGCTTCGACACACCGCAGAATTTGCGAAAATTAACATTTGTTTCAGCGTAAATTGACGCAATAAAATGTAAATATGTTAATTCCAAAGCTGTCGGCAACATTAGGCTGCAGCGTCATGCTGCTGAATTTWGAGAGCGAGCGTCTATGATGCAGTTGTGCCAGCACGAAAATTCCAGTTCAGTTCAGCTGTGCGCATACATGTGTGTCGCACTTAGCTATTTTCTTATTAAATATTTGCCAGTCAATTAAAAGATAATTTTCACTTTGTAAGACGGCTCGCAGCTGTAGCAATATGGAGAGCACCAGAAAGCGAGAGAGTATGAAACGAAAGAGAGGAGATGGGATTAGAATGAGAAAACGGTGGAAAATGGAATAAAGGAAGATGTGGAAGTTTTTCTTGTGACTATAATTATTGAGTGTGCATATAATCATATGCGTTCCAGCAATTTCACGAAGCTATATTTGGTAGCTCTGTGTGTAATCCTTATCTAATCCTTAGTAAAGACTATTTGGAAGTATCATAGCAAATGTGGTAATAGAAGGAATATTATAATAAATCGCCTTAATATATGTAAAGCCATCAATGAAAGAAATGTTTTACTTTTTAAGTGTTTTAAATTAAAGGTGTGTTCCAAAAAAAAAAAACAACAGAAGTTTATATTTAAATCATACAGCTTGCCGCGCTATATATAAAAGATTTACATAATTAAAAATATACATTGATCCTTTGTTAAATGCCTATAACTTAGAGTAAATCAGTCGTAAGATCTTAAAGTATCAATATTTWCAATAAAGGAGTATGTATGAAATTTTTGCAAAGAACAATTATAAAGTTTTGTGTTAAATAATTTGCATTTTTTTTGTTTTTCAATTTAAGCAGGATTCACGAATCTGAAAATGTTCTCCACTTAGGAGTGTGAAGAAAATAACGAAACTGCATTACTCATGCACCACAATTTTGTCAAACGAATTGAGGTTATATTTTGCATTTTATTGTTTACTTAGTCTTGTTGAAGGTGCATAGGCACGTTGCTGAGTGCCATACAATCCGTTTSTGGCAYGCTAATCCTTGCGCCATTGCGCTACCTCTGCTCTGCTCTGCGCCACAAGTACCAGTGGCAATGGCACAGCTTTTGCACAAAAGACTTTACAAGTCAGCGTCAGCCTAGCGCTTAAAAGCAAACAAAACAAAAATATATGAAACACAACAACTACTTAACGCAAGGATATAAGTTATCCTTGAAATAGTTGCCTAGCACCGAGCAAGCAACATCAGCAGAAGCCGTCACAGAACTTTCGCACTCAAAGTAGCTAAGAAGGCATGTTAAAGCTTACACTCGAGCGCTGTGCAGTGCAACGACAACAACAGAGGCGAGCATTACACATTAGGCACATGACGAAGTAAAGCAAAGAGAGAGAGAGGAAAAAAGGAAAATGCGAGTACACCAGCAACCAGCAATCATTGTGAACCGGCACTCAAGTTTAAGTTGAAAGCGGAAACTTTCGTGTTAAAACTAAAAGTATAATACAATGCAACTAACCCTTAAGCTTTACAGGTGCTAAGATAAATGCGAGGCACATGCCGAGTGGGTGGTTGTGAGGGAAGGAAGTGAAGCAATGCTGGTTAGCTGAGGCTAGAAACTTCTGCTGGCGTTGCTGAGAAAATTGTAAGAAACTGTGAGACTCACATACTTACATACATGAATATATATRTGTGTGTGTGTGGGTTCCTTCATGCACATTGCATGCTCAAGCGCAATTACAATACATCCCCAACTGACAGCGGTTTGCAAGTTGTGTGTGTGTGTGGGTGTAAGCTGCGTTCGTGGTAATGCAATCCCAAGTGCATACGAGCATTCGGTTTGCGTGCAACAACAAAAATATTTTTTTTTTTTTTTTGTTTCTGTCAATACATATGCAAAGACAAGCATGAACGGCTTGGCCAGTGACTTCAGTCAAACTTCAAAAGGTTACATGTGACACGGTACATATGTTTATATGTGTGTTGCTAATGCTTTTGTTGTAGCGTACACTAAGTAAGCTTTACGACTCCACTGTGAGCGCTGTCAATACGCACATATCCTTGATATACATATACATGCATAAGATATTTAATTGCACACTCTTGCTACTCAGTCTTGCATATACGTATATATATGTGTGTGTGTGTGTGTGTGAGTTTGCTCTTCACTTATGCAAATTCCACCAGCGCACTTTTACACGACATTTGAGTCGTAAATTTCCACACGAGCTAACAACTGCAAGCGTATACAATTCAGAATAGCTGGAATGCAGATTATTATAGSTATCTCTGTGTGTGTGTGTGGGTGCATGTGTGTTTGGGAGCTGGCGATATTGCTGAATAATATGGTGATTCCAAGAAGAGAAATACTAGACACTGTTGCCACAAGCGGCTTGTGTCAATGTAATACCGTTGTTTCGAATACGGTCGGAAAAATAATAAGGTTATAAGTTTAATTACCAGCTTTCACTCAGCTGATACTGATGGATTTTTACGTGAAATTATTTTTCTGGTTTATATGGATCAATGTAGRTACACCTAAGTCTGTCCAAAGTCTTCTCAAGCCTAAATTTGGACTTTTTGTTCAAATGGTTATGTCTTATATACAAATTATTAATTAGATTGCATGAAAATACCCACAAAGYCCATGAAAAGTTCCCGTAATATTAAAAAGGAGGAAAATGTTGGTTTTGAAGAGTTACCTYATAAGGGAAGTGGTTGAAGAGTCCRACTACTTAAGTCAGTAAGTGTCAATAACCCTTTGTTCGATGCCTAACAATAACAAAATCGAAATATATATAAGGCTTGAAATCCTCTAACGATTACCACAGTGGTTTGACAGGACTGACTTAAAGTTTGCTGTGCTAAAGAGGTTCTCTCGCTGACTAAATTTATTCACTCAAAGAAATGAACMATAATACTAAATTTAATTTCTGTTTTACGTGATGCTTTTAGGAATTTAGCTTAAATTTCATATAAAATGAAAAATTTCAACTATTTAGTGTGACCTTTTCTACTAAACATTCGAACTAAAGTATGTCCGCGATACCCCCACACTTTAAAGCCTTTCAATGACACAAACTTGACTGCCGCACGCTACGCTTGAAGTCTAGCTAAGTCTAGCGCTTGCCCACTGAGAATACCCGAAATTGCCATACAACTTTTGAACTTACCAAAACATCGTTGCCTTGTTCACCGAATCATAATCACACAAGCACACAGATGAGCCTGAATATTTGTGACTCGTCAATTCCAACTAATTGAATGGAAAATGTTGAGACCCACAACTGTGTTGTGGTTGTACGACTGTCATACAGCCATTCGACAACTATGTGGGGAATTACTAGGTCCCCGTCGGCAGCATTAGAAATGGTTGGATTAGGCTGTTAGCGAAACTACTGGCACCAAATTAGTTCTGCTTTGCTTAGTTTGGATATATTAGAGATAACGGTATTGAGTCTTATTATTTATTGTCAGTAACTGAAAATATTATTGYATAGATATGTAAACTTGAGTTCCCGTAGACTAATGAATCCCATTGGTTAGTTTGGTTATATTTTACGCAATGAAATTATCTGAAATGAGAATTCCATTCAACTTATATTTATATTTRACTTTTATTCTGTAGTAAACTGTTAGTTACTGTTCGTCTTAAACAAAATATTTTGAAACTGGTCTGTAATTAGTTTAACACTAGTCCGTAGAGCCATACTTGTAATTGATCTTTATATTCCATTTATAAAAATTCTGCGTATTTTCTTAAGTAATTGAATTAATGGAATTGAAACTAGATCTGTAACTAGTTTAAGATTTGTTCGAGAGAACTACGTTTTAGATTTGCTTACGCCACTTACATAAATTGTGTGTATATTTATAAGTAATTGACTTAATTCTGGAATATTGATTAAACTGAAGAATACCGAAATTAAATACTTCGAAACTAGTCGACAACTAGTTGATAACCAGTCTGTAAAATTTGTGTCATTAGTGCGTAACCTTTTTGTAACTAAGTTGCAACAASTCCACCACTAACAAGTAACTACTCCGCTACTAGGTCGTGACTAGTTTGCATCTGGTTACTTTTAAGTAAATCTAAATAAACCTGAACGACTTTGATAGTAAATGTTTGCTGGACACTCACACCAGTATTTATAAGTCACAAGCTGGCAGTATGCCTGAGATTGCAGATGTCATGATTCTGATAGGTTTTATTCAAAAGTTACAACACAATGGCAKGTAATATATTCAACCAAGTAACTTTCTGCGGTTTCTGCGACAATGGRGCTGATGCGTGCGTTTGTGGCATAAAACGGTTGTAATAATGTTGTTAACGGATTTACCATGCGCTATGTTTCATAAAAATGCCGCAATTATCCATAACTCTCATAACTGCAATTTTCTGAGCAACAGTAAGTGCACTCTCCCTCCACACTGACTTTCTTATTCCTTTTATGCCATTATACATAATACACCTATAGCCATCACAGCTAAGTATCTCCRCAGGCATTAAGGCATTACGGCTTTCTATATTTYATAGCGGCATTTGTGCCACACAAWAAGCGCGCTGCCACGGCGTGCTGCCTGCAGCTTCGCCATCGCCTAGCCGTCGTCTCATTACCAAAGCCATTTGCAGCCATTATCGCGTCGTATTATTTCACCACAGCGGCAGCGTATGGTGTTRTCTGTTCTTGTCTTGATTTTGTCGCGCCTCACTCTGCGCTGCTTATTCCATTGCTGATAATTACGCATTTCAATTATTCACCTAATGTGTGGCACAAGTTGCAGCGTCGACTGTTGAATTGACTGTCTTGTTTCTAGCCATCCACATCGTTTAGCACGCACGCCAAACGTAATTTGTAATAATTGAAATATTTTATAATTTATATTTATTCATTTTCTAGTTTCAACTTTTGCAAAATTTTGTTTACTAACAACTTTTTGCGCTCTCATTTGTGGCGCATAGTTTTTGCGGTGCTGAAAAGTTTTAATTAGCATTTTGTATTAGTCTAGCGAGACACATAAAAACTACTCAACAAATAAACGAACATGAATAATAAAGCAACAAAGCATGCAGCATGCAAAATACAATCTGTCATGCATGTACATATGTATAAGCAAAAAGGACATAAGTTGATAATAGATAATTATGYGTATGTAGTTTGCATACACATGTATAGGAATTATGGCTGTAGTGGTAGTCTAGTCTGCCGTTGGAATTTTGCTCATTAATTTATTATATTGTAGCTCAGCTGGGTTAACTTTGCGATTATAATATTTCATCTAGGCGTCAGAATTTGCTAAAAGGGCTTGCACATGTGAGGAAAATTTTACAAATACAAAACAAGTTGTTTAGTAAATAACATATAAAAAAGATATGGCAACTCCGTACAAAAATAATATTTAACTATGCTAATATTTAATAAACTCTAKTGTTAACTTCATATTTTAAAATTAAAAAAATGTTTTTCAAGTTCGAAAGTTAAACTTTTACTCAAAAAATTGTTTGTAAGATAAATTTATTTKGGATTTTTTCCAATTTCGGGAAAAAAATAATGTTTTTTACGAAAAAAAAAAATAAATATCAGATTTTAGTAATCTTTTGATTTTAACATCCGTTTCGGAAAATATAATAACAATGTTTTGTTAAAAAAACTGTTTGCCAGTAAGTATAGTAAGCTTCTACTTTCTGTTTCTGTATCCGAAATATAAAGATACAAATTTTAATTTATATATTCTTAGCAACCCTAAAGTGTTTTTAGCATTAATACTCTTTTCATATCATTATGTMATCATATTTCTACAGAACCAGCCGAAAGCCTTTGATGCTAGCGCTGCGTACTTTAGTTTATTTAATAATTTGTTTATTATGTAAGCTTTAATAAAATAAAATAAAATAAAAAAATTTCTACAGAACATGTAAGCTCTTAGTTGCTGTCCTCTTGATTCAGTGTTGCCACCATGAGAAACCAATATACATATGTACATATATGAACTGCATAAAATAAGTACCACAGTTTTTCAGCTGAAGATGGTAGMTAACATACAGAACATAATAAATATTTCTTAATATCATTTTTAAGCGAAACGGCAACTCTAAAAATGCTAAAATATATAATATATAAAATCTCTGTTTCTCACCAAAATTAAAAAAAAAAAAAAATATTGAAACTTATTTTTTAGTTAATTGGGAACACTTAAATACTTTTTGTGAACAGAAGAACGAAATTTGCTTTGGGTTACCAATTTTTAACAAATTTATAGCAAGATCCATACTTCTTTAGCTAAAAATTACAACATAAGCCAAAATAAAAACATTATTTTTAACATAACTGGTAATACTAAAATATATAAAAACTCTAATTTAAGTAAAATTATATTTTTCACCAGAAAAAGTTTAAATATTATTATTAAAATTTTTTTTTTGAATAAACTTTACTCAAAATATTTTTTTTTCTGATCGGCAACCCTAAAATAAGTTTCCAGAATAAGAGCAAGAAATATGTTTCTTTTATACTAAGTTTTACAATCTAATTATTTAGTTGTGATTCAAGCTAACTAGCAACCCTAATTTTAACAACCATATAGTGGCAACATATGGGCAGAGGAGCGTATACTATATACACATATTATATTTAGATAAACAATTTTTTCAAAGGTCGTTTATTTACCTTTTCATAATTAGCAAATTTGTGTATATGTTCATGAGTTATGCCCTAACTGTAAACAGTTAAAGTATGCAGCTGTTAACGGTTCACAGTCATCAAACTTTTATGGTGTGGATAACCGCAACAGCCGAAGGCAAAAGCTTTCCCGACCATAATGATGAAATATTTTATTAAAATTTCAAATTAAAGAACATAATATCTTTTCTAACTAAAATTTGTTGCAAACATTTAGTAATTAACTATTGGAGAGAGAAAGTTTTCGTAAGCTTATTAACTCTGAGTGCAGCTTTTTRGATTAAAAGCGTATTTTTTAAGTTTGAGTGTCTTCTTTAAAGTGGAAAATATAAATGTTGAATAATAATTTACGCTTACAAGTATTAGTTACATATGAGTTAACGGTAGATTTAAATTAAGCTTCTTAGGGAGCAGTACTTTTGGTACTTATAAATGCAAATTGGTTTCTCAGTTTTTAAGATATCKGTCTGAAACTTTGGACGCGTCATTTTCTCCACAAGAGCTCAATTGTTGGCATCAGTGATATTAAACTGCTAGAGAATATACGTACTCGTCATACAAACTGAATGAACGAATTCAGGACCTTGCATTAACATCTTTTGACAAGATATCCTCACGAAATTTGACATATGTAACTGTGTTAAACAACGGTGCAATCCGAGAAGAAATTGGTTTGATCGGATAACTATAGATATAACCGAATTGCAAATTGATCAATCAAAATTCAGCCTTTGTATGAAAAACTGATTTTTTTTTTGACAAAATGCCTTCATAAAATTTGGCGTAAATTATTATCAGAAGCAACGGTATAATTTGCCTAGAAATTTTTCACTTCGAACCGCTATAGCATATAGCTTCCATACGGGCTATACGCTATAATCCAGCCTTTGTATGCAACACTTTTTGATTCGATGAAACTTGGCATGCATTTTTCTCAAAAGTAACGGTACAATCTAGCTCCCACAGTTTTTGTCTTTTAATCTTTCATATTTGTAAAGGGTCTTCAGCCGACTTTAATGGACTTTCTTGGTTTCCAAAAACACATTTATTTTTCTCTTGTAAAAACGCCTGAAAGTAAGTAATTATCACTCCTATTATTTTTTCCATGATTAAAAAGCAATAAAAGCGCTTTAGCATATTTACATCAAAACAAATTTATTCAGCAATAGCTGATTTCACGCAAACGTCGAACATTTGCCAATAATTAGAAACCAAGGCTTAAGTAAAATCTGGAGTATGTGTGTGTGTGCGTGAAAAAAGAATTTCTACAATTTATTTTTTCAACAAGTCGTTTTATAGTGAACAGGAAGGGWGTAAATTAACGAGAAGTGGGCGGAAACATAAATAAATATATTTGAAGTATGTACAAGCGCACACATACACRCAAACATACAAATCGCGAGTAAAAGCATCAAGCGTAAATGTAAATGCGAGGCAAAAACAAAATCGTAATTATGATTCTACACGCAAAAGCCACTTACACTTAGCCGTTAAGTGCTAATGCTGCTGTACTAGCAAGAAATCTACAACGTAGCTTGGTAAGTGGCCGCCCAGTGTGGCACGCCCACTGTGGAAGTGGCAAAAAATGCCTAGAAAACAACAAGAAAAGCAAAAAACAAATGTAYTGCTGTAATGCTGTCCGCCATCTGACGCGTTACTGCCTACGACACTGGCGCTGCCAATGCTGATTGTTGCTGTTGTTTGTGTTTATTTACCTATTTACGCGACGTGACTGCGTGTTTGTTTACACACTTCCAAGTGGTTACGTTGGCGAGTGCTTTGCCATTTCGAACACTCAAACATATGCAAACAACAGCGCGAACACAAGCGGCCAAACATGCAGATGTGTATGTGTGTGTTTATGGGTGGATGTAAAATTATATTATAATAAATATGTCTGTATGTATATAGTATGTGAGTAGATGTGTGTGTGTGTGTACAAATTTAGGTTTGCTTTTGTTTTTGTTTTTAATTTYGAAAACATTTTTGTTGATTTTAATTCATGCAACTTCGTGGATCCAACAAATTTAATGCATGCAAATGTATGCAAAAGTTTACATTTCCGCTTCCGTCCAGCTGTGACTCGCTTTAGCCCTGGCGTTAGTGGGTCCTTTGCGCCTGCGAATTCCACTCACTCAGTAGTGACTGTGTCACTCCACATGCACACGCATACACACATACCTATGCGCTCACTTCAAATTGCCTTGGCATTATGGAAATTTCATTAAAAAATTCCGTTTTGTTTATGAACACGAATACGAAAGCAAAAACAACAAACAATTCCATATATATTCGCTCTGTGTATGTGTGTGAATATGTGCTTGTTTGTTGTTGCTTTAGTGGCTTTAGATTTTCATATAAATTTATTTTGTGCAATTTTGTTGTTATTGTAGTGATATTTACATATGCGTTCTTTTCACTCTTGTTATTAATTTCACCGTTATGTGTGTGCAGATGTGTGTGTCGTCGCTGCGGTTTGCGCTGATRGCTCCATTTATATGTGTACTTAGTSCATTTATCYTTGCAAAATGTGTTCAWTTAAAAAATATATTAATGCTAAGCAATTACTTGTTAAGTATAATGGTTATAYATATTCTTTGGATTTTGTTTTTAATGAAAAACTGTCAGGTTAAAATTGTCCAAGCTTACCCAATTTTTTGTTATATAAGGATTTATTAGTAAAACTATTTATAAATAAAGCAGACATCCGCAGATCATACCCATATTTCGAACTATAGGAACAACAAAAGTGAAAGCACACACATTCAGGTGAAATACGATCTTAGTTTGGACTTTAATTACACCAGTTTACAATAATTTTGCTGAGACATTAACGAGAGATTGTGGAAAGGTGATATTTAAAAAAAATAAAAATAAAAATAAAAAAATAAAAATAAATTGAGAGAAGTTGAAAAAGTTACAGCTTTTCAGAATTGAGTTTCACTTCGTGTAGCACAACAATGGTTTGCTCGCTTCCACTCTGGAAATTTCAATTTATACACTGATAGAATAATGTCTCTAAAATGTCAAAAAGTGGTCGACTAAAATGGTTGAAGTTTGACCAAAAATACGAAAATATTTTTTCGACTACCTGATATATAAAAGGATAAAAAATGAAATCTTGTCGTAGGAAGATTGAAATACTATTAGCGAAATCTAGCTAGATCTTTGAAATTTACAAACTATTTAATGAAATCCGATCAGATAGGTCTTGCTTGGAACTACAAATTGTTTATAAGTCGTCACAAACAACATATTTGTAGTAAAAATAGTCGAACTTATTAATACATTATTATTCGTAACGCATCAGAAATAAAACAAAGAATATAAGTTAAACTTCACTTTCTTTCGAAAAAGTAGATTTCTGTTTACAGAAATGGGACAAAATTATAGAACGCAAGTCTTGTTTATATTAAAACGAACAAAATTAAAAAAAAAAAAAAACATTACGAGCACAAACTTATTGTTTTCTTTTACCTGTCTCTTCCACAATCTCTAATTACGTAAAGTGTTTGCTAAAATATTATTGTGTTTTGCTGGTGACAAGCAGACAACCACATCATCCCATTTGAGTGCTTAGCTGAATTCATATCTCATTTTGTAATTTACACTTGCCTCCACCGCTACACCGTCAGTCAACASTTGGTCACTTAGCAACCGGCCACAGACGTTTTTTATGGTCGACACCGAGCTGGACCAGCAGGGTATACCCCACGKKYGTGCAAAGCATGCAAAGACGCTCACTAATGTGTGCTGAAAATCTAAAAAGCGAACGAGAAGAGTTTATAAACCGTAATGCACATAAAATTTCCACAGTCACGACACTCGCACACACACGCACACATRCATGCGCACATACGTTCGTAGTATTTAATAGCTTTGAAGTTGCCGAAAGCGCTAAAGCTGCTGTCTAATCCACTTCACATCACACTCTAATACCCGACAATCCTTTTGTGTGGCGAAAAGTATCTTATGTGCCATGCCGGACATTATGCTCACATGCATGTGCGGGTGTGTGTGTGTGCGGGTTTGTGTTTGTAGTTATGTGTGGAGGAAATGCCTGCCTGTTGTGCTGTTGCTGCAGGCGCCAGTGCAGCAACTTTTCTACTCAGCTAATTGTGTTGCCGCCAACGTTGGATTTGATATGACAATGTTGCCGCTAACGTTGCCGTTGCTGCCACTCACAATGGTAATTAAATACTTTAGCCCGCTTGCAAGTTTTTCGGACTCGGCAAATGTTATTTTTTGGGTTTAGTTTTTATTTKTGGTAATTTGGTAAACTGTTGTTGTTTTAATTCTCACCTAAACGAAAGTGTTCACGAAGAACGAATTTTAGTATAACTGTATAGCTATTGAATAATGTGGGAGTTCCGCATTTGGCCTCTATGGTGCTTAATCGGCAGATATTTAATACAAATTTATTAAGAAAGATTTCAATTAACTTGAATGGTTATTTTGTATATTTGAAATTGTTCCAAAAGTTACCTAAAAGTTTAACTTAAATTTCGACACTTTTTCTTTGATTTTGATCAGTTCGCTTGTCACTATATGTTATAACGACTATAACATTCAGGCGTGAAAGTTCTTACGTTTTTAAGAAATGTTTCATTTGGTCAACTTCTATTTGAATGTTTGATTTTTCTGGTGTTTTTCGTCAAAAAAACATCTCATCCACGGCAATTTGAAGCTTTATTACCCGAAACTTAGTCAGATCGGAGAATGGGCTGAATACTTCGAAATCCAATTCAATTTTCGAATCTGTCGTTCATTTTATTGAGTTGTGACTCAGATGATTTTTTAATGAAATATTCGACAATTTTAATATTTTTAGCTATCTCGATTAACTCCATATTACAGTCTTCCAGAAATAAGTTTATAATTTTTTTCTTAATTTTTCACTTTTAGACGTCTTGAAGAGTCATCGATATTAATAGCAAACCCAGTTTCAGACAGTTGTGAAGTTTTAGGTKGCTCTTTCAAAGAAACTTTGCTGATTTTTAAGTCTTCCTCGTTACATTCTTCCTAAATGCAGGCAAAATTTTTAATTCTGATAGGGCATTACTMAAATGTTGCCTACAATTAGGCGAATCTTTTTGCTATTTTCTGATATTTAATAAGTATAGAATACTTTATTTCAAAAAGTGCTAAAAGTAATAATTAATTGCTTTCAATACGGTTAATTAGAATAGAAAGTGCTAGAAAAAGTATTTTAAATAGATACTTACAGACTAAAAAGGTGACGAAGAACCATTTCCACCGCAAACTCAAAAGCAAAAAAATGCCGCAAAGTAACCAATTTCTCATTTTATTAACGCTGATATTAAATTMTCTGCTGTTGGTGTTAAAAATATTTATTTCGCTGGTCATTTGGCACTAATTACGCTGCACAATCAACGCCCGCAACCACAACCGCAGCTGTGTTGCCATGACATATGCACAGTTAAACACATTTGCTAGCGCAGTAAGTGGTAAGCGGTAAAATGGTGTAATAGACAAAATTATAGTCACAATATTTGTTTTTGAACGAACTGTGAATGCACACAGCTGATAGAAAAGCCGTGAGAAAGGAATAATGCAGCGGGTAATGTATAAGCCACATAAAAGATGTGTTGCTGTTATTGTTGTATTCGTATTATTCGTTTCAAAAACTGCAATTAAAAAAAAAACTTGTTTCTCTTAAGCAGCTTAATTGCTAATATTTCCCACTGGGACTTCAGCAGTCGCTACTCCTCCTCTTCAAATTACGTGTTTAGCTCTCAGTCTCAGACTTGCTGCAGTTACGTGGAAATTCTGCTGCGACAGCGACAAAGTTGTTAGTGAGAAAGGCGAAAAATATAATGTTACATCATCCAGTCTTCTCAAAGCAGTCGAACAATAGGAACGTAATATAAATTCGAAATTTCCATTTAATTTTAAATGCCATGATTTAGACTATTGTGCCGTCAACTAAATTAGCAATATGTGCAGCTGATTGTTCTTGTGCTGATAGCGAAGGCGCTTAGGTAAGTAGTCGCTCGTTTTACTAATATTGTTATCAATAGGAGTACTGTTGTCAAGTTTATAACTTTTTTCAGCATGCGAGCGGCTGCGCTAAGGTTTCCGGTTGTCATTGTCAATACGCGATATTGCGCCTACGATAAYCCTATATATGTACTGCATAAGTGCRTACGTGTGCTTAATTATAGACTCAGATAAAAGAAATATATATAAATTAGTGCTGAAGTTCGATGGGTAAAATGCAGCTGGTGTTTAATGCGTCTGCGGCTAGCAGTTGGTAATAAGTTGGCTCCTTCGTGCTGCCAAATGCTGCAGCTGATGCCAGGCGCATAGAAGTGCATTTATTTAACACTTTTCACATTTAATTTTCTTTGCTCTACAACCTCACGGCAATGTTTTTACTGTCACTCACACATGTATGCATTCAGATARTGATTACAGTGGTGGCGGTATTAATCTTCTAGTGTTAAGTATCAGGTTTTATGAAGTGCTTGAAGTGGATTCATAAACATTTATTTTGGATAAGAAAACGACAGAATTTCACAATGTTTTTTGAAAGTGCGTTCCGCAACTTAAATGATTTTTGGCACTCCCTCGACTAACTCTCTTCATATTCTACCTTGCAAGGTACACACTTTCTTACTGCACGAAAGCCTTCAGCAAACAGATGAAAATATAATTACAAAGTATCAGTGTGCTCCTTTTCCGCACACCACTGTATTTATAAGTAAATTCTAGCTTGCTTGAATGCATATAAGTATTTGTATTTGTTTGCTTTTACTTCGCTACTTATTTACAGCGTTTTTTGCCGTTGCTTGTTCTACTTGCTGCGCTTTTGTTGCCGACATGAAATTTTAATCCCTTCGCCGGCGCAACTGTAAATGAATATTAACGTCGTTGCCTTATTTAAGTACTCACGAAAGCAGATTTACCAAATACCACCCGCTCCTCTTTGACAGCATGCAATTTTTCTTTATCTGCTTTACGCTGCATTCGCTTTGTTCTTCGGCTGCTTTTTCTCGCTGCTTTTCGACTACTTTTGTGTAAAGTGTTAATTACGTAACTACTTTTCACACGCAGCTACAAACATATACCCGTACACTCGCACATATGTCTGTTTGGATGTGCCGATTAATGCGCTTGAAAATATACAAAATGAAGTAGCTCTATGCTGTGGTGATTGTGGGGCTTAAAATGCGGATTAAATTTTATAAAATAAGTGTATTTTTAATGGAAACTACAAAAAAAGTTGCAACAACATAAGAGTTGGCTGTGTGGAACATAAGCTTTTGCCGTTAAAGATAGTTAACAATAATGGCRGTGAATGAAGAAGCAGAAATCATTACTGTAGTGCACCAACAAATTTCACATGCAGCGTGATTAACGGCAAGCTTTCTAAACGGTKAAGGCTTTGTCAAAGCTTTATTAAGATTAAATGTGAAAGTTTTTGTGTGAAGCTTTCACTGGAAATCCAACTGTTCGGAATATCTGTTAGAGCTTTTATCTCCTTTAAGTAACGATCTCATCAGTGATGCTATTCTTATATGGACGTTAACTGGATTCTCTTTGTAGTAAAAATGTGATGTGAAAGAATTTAGATATCAACAGAATTTACCGATTTATACTAAGGCAGACAGAAGAGCTTAGTTTTCATGAAAAATGGGCTTCAGAGAAACCTTCCCTTTATATAAATCATAAACGRATTTTTTTCGAAGAAAATCGGCCGCTTAAATTAAGAAAGTGTGTTTCGGCTCTAAAGCAGAATCTTTTGTTCTCTTCCCCTTGCACACTGTACTTTTTRAAAACCTACAATTCAAACAGAGAAGGTATCTTTGAAGACGAGGTGGCTTAGGAAATGAAAGTAGTGCCCTTCAAAAGGTCATTTCTTCAGACAGTTGATCTGCGTAATCGGAATTCTCCCGAATTCCTATGACACTAACAAATGTTAAATTGAAAGCGTTGCTCAAAATGATCAACGAAGACAACTACTTTAATAACTAGTTCAGGTTATGCAAACAAAACAAGAAAAAACGTTAACTTCGGTTGCGCCAAACCTAGAATACTAGATTGCAATCTAAGCTTAGGAATATTCCATGCTAGATTTCGTGGATGTATGCATGTATCTTGTAAAGCAAAAAAGTTTTCCATAGAAGGAATAGCTTTTAATTGGATCAGTTTGTATGACAGCTATACCAYTACAGCAGTGATTCGATCAGCGGTTCCCACAAATAAGTAGTTGTTTAGGAACAAACTTACGTGTGGAAACATTCAGATTGAGATCTCAAAATTGGAGGAGCATAACATAATTGTAGTGCTTATGGACTAACGGACATGACTAAATCGACTCAGCTAGTGAGGCTGATTATTTATATATACTTATATATTTCATGGTGTCTCCGAACTTTCCTTTTGGGTGTTACAAGCTTCGTGGCTATCTTAATATACCCTGTTTGAGTTATAAAAAAACCAAATGCATACAGTGACTATCGTAATGAGGGTAATAAAGTCTRCACACACGCTCCCATGTAAAGATTTGTAGCCGCCGCAGGCAATGCCGTACTCATTAGACAGCTAAATGTGCAAGTCCTTTGCTGTGCAATTTACTAGCGTCTGCTAAAAATGTAATGCGAAAAGATACACAAATGTTAAAACATAAATAAATGTGCATAAACGTGGTACGAACGGGGCTGAGCCCCATGGTAGACCTGCTTGCCAGAAGGGGAGCAACACAGAAACACATTGAGCAGTAAAAACTGGCAGCAGCGCAGCTTGCAACATTTGCAGACACATTATATGTGAGGCAAATACATGAGAAAAATCTRGGTGACGTAAATAGTGGGAACGCTGTAGTCTAGGAGAAACAACCGTTATGTAGTATGTGTTGTCTAGCAAGTGCATTCGGCACGTACGGCTGTGTGCAAACGTGCCGCTATTTTAATATGGTGCGAAAGCGAAGGCGCCGCAGGAAAGTTCCGTCAAGTTGAACTTTATACTGACGAAAAATAAGCAAAAGTGTGGATGAAAAGAAAAATAATAAAGTAGTGATGTTCTTACTGCGTAATTTACTGTAATGCGGATATAGAAGCTTTGGTTAAAGACTTAAATAAGCAATAAAATAACGAATTTTTCCTACAGGTCGTTTAATGACTACTGCCTCAATAGAAACGAGCACTCTCGGGCAGCAGTCATTCCAATGTGCATATGCGATAGTGCGATAGGGTAAAAGTCAGCAACGCAATCACTGCGGCAGCAAARRGAAGCGCATTCCGTGCAGCACGTGCTGCTCGTTGTCGCTAAACTTTTCTCATTTGAGCACAGTTTATTTAATACAACGAAGCGTGATAAAAAGACAAATAGCAAATAAACTGAAATTATTAAATTTAACATTGTGTAATGTAGGCAGGGAGGTAGAGAGGTAAAGAGAGGAGGTGAGGCGGCGATAAAATGCTATCAGCACTGATTTTAATTTAAATAAGCTTGTCCTGTTTAGAATCTTCAGCTGAGTTTCGAGACTACTTCCAGTTTTGTCATCATCCTAATTACAGGTTTAGATTTGTGTATCTAATTTAGAACATTGACAGAGAAGGACTAAGCAAGCCTCGTTTTAAACCGCTATTTAATTATAATTGTTTGTAGTAGTGAGATGGAGGTTGTAGTTTCGGCGTAAAAAATTTCTCTGTAACTAGTTTCGGCATTTGATGTTTTGAAGAAAATTTAACAGAAAACTCGGAAATCTACATACAATAAGGTTATGCATTAATGAATCCATAGAATCATTTATTCATTTCGCGGTAGAACTAGAATTATAGCTGCTTCAATTCTATTCACAAAGCACGTCTATGCTTAAAAAAACCAAAATATTGCTTTGCAGCCGCGCAGGCCAATAGGAATGCCGGATAGATGGTTCAAAGCAGTTTGCTAATTAACATTTCATGCAGGAGGATTAATTTCAAATAATTGAATACATTTTCTGTAACTAAAATCAATACTCTTTCCCGTAGGTTAACTTTATGCTGTTATAACCGTGAAGTTTATTGATTATAATTCAATGAATAAAATATGAATTTCGGTTCCTTCTTTGCAGTAGTGCCCAATTTTYCTCTCGGGGTTGATATTGGCAGGTAGTTAGTCGCTACAAAAAGAAGCCTATTTCGTCAAAATTAATTCGTTTCAGCTTAAAATAATGGAATACTTAGGAATGAATTGATAGTTTTCGAAATTGTTGATATTGCTGCATCTAAGTTAAAGAATACCTCCCAGTGCAGAAATAAAAATGAAATGGATTTTTTGTTCGTTTCCATATTGAAAGATTTACTATATGTATTCAAGAATATATCTAAAAGAGGACTATTTAATGTTCCATTTTAGTTTCGGAGATATTGGGAGTATACCGGACAATTTGACATATGCGAAACTCAAAATGAGATATTTCCGAAACGGTYTTTTGCCAAACGATACCCATAAATACTCAAGTGCCTCAAGTGCCTAAAAATGCGAAAAATTGCCTTCTGAAAGGGAAGCTTAATTCCCATTCTTCATTTTATTCTTGACCTGAAAGCAAAAGTTGTTTGATAGCCATCGAATGTGATAAAAAAAGACACCTCTGAGTCGTATAGTGCTTAGAAAGCTATTTCTTCCAAACTAAAGCTTTCTAGCAAAATCTCACTCATGAAATTCTTGGTTCTGGCTGTTAGAAATGCACACAAGAAGYCGAGAAAATTGGTTAATAATTAAGTTAAAATCACTTAATAGAGCTAAAAGAGCGATCAACCCAGCGAAAATAACTTTCTAACAGCAAAGTTAAGCAAACAAAACTATGCATTCGTTGGTGGAAATGTGCGCGCACGCCCCTACAAATCTTTATGGACTCTGAACACACACATTCACGCGCACATATTGCTTTAACTATAGCTGTTGTTAGCGCGCCAGCAGTTAAGAGCATATGAAATGCAGAAGCATCCAGATTCCGCTATGCGAAACACTTTCTATGCACACACACGCAAGCATTACGAGTTTATATGTATGTGTGTGTGCACAGCTATGCGCTTGCATTGTTTCATGCAAAGCAACCCGGCGCCGAATGGACTGATGAAGTGGAGAGTGAACTTCATATGGCGCTGAATTTTATGAGCTCTAAAATAAGCTCTTCGTCGCCTGCTTCGCACTTGACGCGCCCCGACAGCGATGCCRTGCCAACATAATGGTAACGGTAATGGTAAGTGCAACGCCAACAACAGTCAGCACTCCTACACACACACACACACGCATATATAAATATATACATACATAATAATACATATACGAGTGCCGTCGCTGACTTATCCCATTCGCTGAGCGCTTTGGCATCAGCGCTGTTTTTAACGATCCCATTTGCTTGACTTGCAACACTTGCGCTGCGCATCTGCCGCTTGGCTGCACTCGCTGCATGTCGGCTGTGTGTTGGCATTATTTCATTCCGTTGCAGTTATATAGTTTTATTGTGYACGCATATTCAAATCTCTGTGCCGCGTTGCTATGCTGGCGCCGTTGTTGATCTGCAACTAAATTGCATGCAACGTTGTGTTTGCAACAATGAACTTAACTAAATAAATACGAAAAGTGACGGTGAGAAGTTGATGTGACTGTGACTCCGTCGCGCTGTTGCTTTGCTGGGGGCGCTACGAACACATCTRCATGCAAACACAAACACTTAAATATGCATATACATTCTTGCAACTTGCTGCCAAAACTCGAAATGGAGCACTCAGCGCACTGAAGGAAATCGTATGCTGTTGCGAACATAAATGCGGCTGGGGAGCGTGAGCGGACGGAGTGTGTGATGCGTGAAAAATATAAATGAAGGATACGCTGCGAGGTTTGAGAAAATGTTGCCAGTAATGTTGATGACATTAAATTTCTTGTCACTTCCGCTGTCAACGGCGTGCTGCTGGCAAACTGTGTAGCTGTTGAAGTATGTGTGAGCACATACATTCAGTTTATATAAATATATATGTATATCAAAACTAAATATATAGACATTGTAAATATAGTAAAGGCGCCGATGCTGCGAAGTAGCAAACCAAGCGAAGTTTTAATTTCGCTGCAACAAGGTGAGTACTCGGCGCTCTGGTAATTTCCTTGGCACCTGCTTTACACTAATTGTTAGCACTCAACGCCAGCAACACYCAATGCTGACAGCGTCTCGCCTTGCCATGCACTTTTGTTGCATCTTAGCTTAGCTTGTTAATTCCCAAATCTTCCACTTGCAACCGTTTCACTTACTATGAGAATCACGGGAGCATACAAATACACAAACACACRCACACACTTACACACATTCAATTCCACYGCGCATATACATTTTCATTTCCTTCTTGTATTTGCGCCTCGCCAGCGCCGCACAATGCTSCTGCAAGGAAGCTACGCAAGGTTGCATGCCAAACAAAGCGCAGCTCATCATGGCAACGCTACGCTGCCACAGCAAATCCATTGTGAATTTTCTTCTCCGACTTGCAGCGAAGCGAAATCGCAAAGGAAGCTGCGCTGTGTAATTTGTATTTTGGCAGCGCTAGTAAATACCTGCTCTGCTCTGCTCTGCTTTGCTGGGGACTAAGGCAGGTGAATAAGTAGTGGCAGGGAGAGAAAAATTACTGTGCTTTCTTCGCTCCGCACTCACGCATTGCAATGTAAATATATATATGTTGATTGAGTTGCATGCAAAGCTTTGTAGACACTTAGCTGATATTATATGGAATTAATTAAGTTATGAGCAGAAGTGTAGCTGTAAGTGTACATACTCATTCGAAGTCGAGTATTTTAGTGGAAATTTCCAAAAATTAAATTTGATTAAAAGCAAAAGTACTCAAGCGCTACTTAGGCGCTGCAGATGTTAGGTTTTATGAAAATACATCTTTTCTTCTCAATGTGGGACAGCAGAAAATAATAAAAGGAGATGGTTAGAATGAGAAATATATCGAAATCTGGGTTTTTAGAAGAATATGCCGCAAAGGTATAAACTCTCAACCCAGTGTTATAGTGAATTCTGAAATATTTTGTATATTATGAGGAAAATAAACCGTCATATATCTGTGTTTGTCAAACTTGGCATAACTTATTRAATCCTTCTTGTTTAATTTTGAAGAAAACATGAAAGAACATTAACTTCGGCTGCACCTAAGTACTAATACTCTTCCCAAATGCATTTCTTGATTGGCCGATTTATGAGGGAATTGTAAGTTATAGCCTACCGATGAGAACAGTTTACCCCGGCATTGCAGTTTTGGACAATAATATTTGCAAAATTTCATCAAGATGTCGTATAAAATTAACAAGTTTTCCATAAAAGGACTCGATTTCAATCGCGCAGTATCTGAAGCAGCTKCTTGTTTAGTGATCCGATATCGRCGGTTCCGACCAATTAGTAGTTTCATGAAAAGAAAARGACGTWGCAAAAATTCAGATCGATATCTCAAAAGCTGAAATAGACGTAGGTCGTAATGCTGATAATCCGGTCGCATGGTTCGTTCTGGATACTGCAAACTTTGTATGATTAACTTTGGGTGTAAAACAGAGAAAGTTTTAAAAGAAAAAAATTATATCTATTTATAATTTATTTAACCTCATATTTTACTCTCACTCTAAAAATTTTCAACCGAGTGCCTTWTAGCTCTATAAAGCTTATTGCACTAATTTATTTTATATCTTTTGCATTGCTAATGCAACAACACACTCTCATGCTCACATTTCACCTCTCGCATGCTAACACTCTGTGGCACGCAGCACGTTCGCTCGCTCCGTCTTCGTCGCTTCGTCAGAAAATAAGAAATTTTGTAATTTTAAAATTTCGTGCAACAGCTAGCTAAATATTTTCATTACATTGCTACCAACATGCTGTATTTATTTACAAGTTTTCTTGTCTAAACACTAAAAAGATGTTGTAGAGGCAAAACAGCAGAATTCGTGACTGACAATGTTTCACATTTATTGCTTTTGCGCTTGGAGTGTGTGCGTGGGTTCTCACGTGTGTGATGTGGCAATGTGGACATGCCAAAATATTTGGTTAACGTCATTCTATACATAAGAGCAAGTGCAATAACAACAATATTAGTAATGCATAGGGCAAAAGCTCTGCAGTTATGAGGACGGTCTTAAAAGTCCGTGACTTTTTGATAGTAGATTGGAGAAGAGCTTTTAATTATCTTGGAATGTAACTTCTCAGTTTGCAGAACTATACTTTTAGCTTCTGTAAAAACCTATATTAAGCTTAGAATTTTGATTTGTCGGAGCCATGTAATACCATTTGATGGTATAGCTTGGCAAGGTGGAAATTTKTTTCTCACCATGCCATATTTTTGCTTTGGAATAACCGCGACACGTCTAGAATTAAATGTCGTTTTTATTGGCTACATGAAGAAAATTTAGAAATTCAGTCTCTCATCTTCCGTCCATTATTATTGTACAGTCAAGCAAGGAAGATTGAATTTACGAACCACGACGTTTTAGGCAACTTGCCATACGCATG
Source organism: Bactrocera latifrons (assembly GCF_001853355.1). NCBI lineage: Eukaryota > Metazoa > Arthropoda > Insecta > Diptera > Tephritidae > Bactrocera > Bactrocera latifrons. The sequence goes on along the minus strand of NW_017536185.1, from coordinate 1,780,748 downwards.
TGCATTTTCTGCACAAGCAGCCGCGTCTGCTCGCTCCGTRCACGAACGTACTCGTACATATGCTCCTTGTGCTGCTAATCAATTACAATGCTGTTTACCATGATGTCACCTATGCTGTTCTACACCGGCACTTTATGCACCCAGCCATCTGGCTGACGAAGCATTTTGCATTTCCAAATTTTACCGCTGCATTTCGTCATTTTCGTCGTTCATCAGAGGCGCGTGTACGTGCACCAACTTGCAAAGCGCTTGTTGCAAGCAAATTCATACATGTGCTATATGTGCTCTATTATCATTATASTATATGTGTATGTGCATACGTTTGYCCGCCAGCACGTAGTTGGATAAATGTTGCAAGTTTTCCGTTGCTTTTCGCGTTGCACGCAGGAAATTAGGAAAAGTCATTTTTTACTTTGCCCTCATACATTATTCCGCGCATCTTGCTCGTCTGCTTCGTCGAAATGTGTGAGCCTGTTTGTATCTCTGTGTGTACGCTGTTACAAATACTTGTATAAATGCTCGTTTTTAACCTCTTTGCGCTTTGGCGGTTGACATAAATCATGTYCAAGGTACAATTAGTATATACGAAATGCCAGTGTCTTATTTGTTTAGCGTTAAGAATATTTTTGTGCCGAAAAATGAGGTTAGAAAATCTTATAGTCTACAGAGGAGTTAAGTCTTTAATACAAAAAATGCCTGATATGTTTGGAGGTTAGAATATYCTTTGGACCTGCTGGTTCTTTACCTACCCTAATGGGTTTTATTGCCCAATATTTAAGCAAAAATCATTAATTTTCTTCGTAATTTATTTCTTTAATCTTTACTCCGAATTTAAAAACTATTTAAGAAGTGAGAGAAAACTCTTGGAGCTGTCTAGGTCCAATAATTTAAGATATTTATAGTAAAATATTTCGGCCGCTTCGTCGACTTAAATCGTTCAAATTTTCTTCAATATAGTCTCACAGTGAATCGTATCGAAAAAAACATCGTATAAGTATATAAAAATAGTATTTGTTGAAACATAATTTACTCCAAATTTTACTATAATCCGACTCAACCTAAGAAACACATTGAAAATAAATATTTAACGTTAGTCTTCCATTGGTTGTGAAAAATTTGCTCCGTGCACATCCATATTGAATTTGTTCTGCGCACAAAAAAAAAAAACAAAAACAAAAAAAACATTTTAAGTTGCTCGTAAAACTGTGCTTAAATTTTTAATGGGATTTTGATTTGATCTGAATTATTTATAAAAAGTATTACTAATTACCTTGTTTTAAAGCATTAAAAATTTGAATACTACTTTTGAATCCGTAAACGATAGCCATTCAGGTGGCAACCCCCTGCCTTTAAACTATCACCTGTCACATAGCACCCCACAACGCTACTTAACCACCCTCTGTGATAGAAATAAATAATTTCCCATTATTGCACGCACCACATTGATTTTAATAAAAACCTCTCGCGCGGTTTTTGCCCCTCCGCAACAGCGCTTCTACACTTTGCTATGCCTGCATTTGAATTGTTAATTTTATCAAAATCTTTTTTCTGCGCAAAAAGCAGTGAAAGCCATCATGGTGAAGCCTTCCCGCTCGCATAGGAATTTATTCATGGCCTTTTGGAAAGCATATTTAATTATTTGATTTTATTCATTATGCGGCCGCAAAAGGTGCCGCGGCACTATTCGAAAAAGTATGTGTTAAAAACTGAAACGAAATTACCAAAGCGTTCGCCGCGCGTTTTAATTACGATTTTACAATTTCAACAATTTATTGGTATTTGAACAGTTTCACTCCGCATCTGTTTTGTTTGTCTGTGTGTTTGTATATTTCTGTGTTATTATTTGTGTGTGTTTGTGTATAATCGTTTGGGCTACAAAGAGATTAAATAGCGCATTATTTTAATTTAGTTGAATTTGGTTTCGAAACTTTTTTGGTTTCGTGTTGTCTGGTGGAAATTAAATTTCGCTTTGCCAAAGGCTATGTAATAAATTAAATTATCACTTGCAATAGTTCAGCGAAATAAAAGTTTGCTCTTTTGAGCATTTTCTTTTTTGAATTTTCATTATTTCGCTAATAAAAAAAATAAGCGTTTGTTGTATTTTTTCATGCTTCATATGGGCGTTATATTAGCCAGCAAGAAAGGTTGGCAGCCGGAAAAGTATGGTATGAAAATTTTTTGAGAAAAAGTACCCAAAAAATATATCCATTTTTGTACGTTTCGCTTCAGTTTTTAGCCTAGAAAAAATTCCAWTTTTTTAGTAATTATGTGCTGTATTTTTTATTGAACCAAACTCTGAGATTATGAACATAATAAATGTATAGTATTAGCGATCTATCTTGGGCCAAAAGGCTTTTGCGACCGGCAAAGTACCAATGCTGGCCCAGCGTTGACCAAGCATCCGCGACGCGCCCATTCCCATTCCGCTCTGCCATCTGAATGAATGGTTACTTCTCTGCAAGTAGACATTCTCTGGAGCAGCAAATCTGCTACTGCCTTGATGGCTGCAACCTCAGCCTGGAAGACACTACAATAGTCGGAAAGCCTGAAGCTGGATTTGATGGAGAACTGCCGATTTTTGCMCCGACAGTACTTCAAAAGTTTTTAAATTTTAATTTACAAAAATACGTATGGATAAAATTATTAAATACACAAAAAATTAAAATTACTTTATTTTACAAGTTTTATTGGAAAGAAAAATTTGAAATAGATGGTAATCCTTTTTTAAAAAATTACCAACTGTCGGTATTGCAGAACATTTTTTTTTCTCATCTTATCATTTTTTCTCAGAAATACTTAAACAAGTGGCAACTATTTTGCAAAATATTTAAATTGTTSGCCTTCGAAAATTTCGCCAGTTTGCTGTAATGTTTTTATTCCTTTAAGAATTTTTCAACAGGTGGCAACATTTAAGTGATCGAATATTTCGAAAACACGTCAAATCTCTAGGCTATCTAAAACTTCGCCAGTTTTTTTTTTATTACAAATGTCAAACAGGTGGCAATTTCGATGCTCTTAGATTTTAAAAAACTTAGATTTTTCGAAATTTTCGCTATTGCCGCTATGATGCTTGAAATTATAAATTGTCTAACGGTTCCGATACCTTTTTTTCAACTAAGCTGTCTGCCTTTTAATATGGCTTCGGTAAAAGCTGAAAAATCCACTACCAATTGCCATTTGAATGCAGCTTATGACTGATAACTGTAGACTGTAAAGAATCTCTCTCTATGCCACTCACCTCAATTATTTCCATTTTAATTACATAAATCTGTGGAGATTTTCACACTGCAACTCCAGCTTATTTTATTTGCATAGATCAATTTTAATCTCCGAAAACAATCTGCAGCAGCTCCTCCTTACGGCTCTCRCGTTCTCTCAATAAGCAGCAACTGAATTATAATTGCCTGCCACAGCTATCGATAGTACTTTCTTGCCACCCAACAGTACTCATTCAACTCAGCTGCATAATCGCATTGTAATTGTAATAAATTTCCAATCAAAATCCCACACAAACCACCGCCGCGCACACACAGCCCACCCAGCGTCGCTGAGTGGGAAGTACACAATTATAACGGTTTCAAAACGAAATGAATTATTGATTGCTTATAAATTTTTATTACAGCCAGGAATAAAGAATATGCTTGAGGGCGTGCGGAGAGTATTTGTGTATGTGTGTGTGTGTGCTGCTGCTGCTGACGTGTAAATAAGGTGAAGTAATGCAGGTGAGATGGGTAAGTAAACGGGCATAAAGTTAATGAAATGAAATTTTAAAAGGAACTCGAACTGTTGGTTGAATGAGTTTTGGCTGTGAAAAGTGAGAGGCAATGCGGAGTGACTGCCATTTTGTGGAGTTGAGTACTTGAAGTAAGAGTAGCTGAACTACATTAAGCATATCAATGGATTTGCAAAATCATTTTAGTTAATTAAATATGCGCACTTATGTAGTGCTGAGCTCTGGCAGCTTATGCAATAGCTTTTGCACTAAAAATGTAAATCAATAATTTACCAGATGTATCACTGACAAAAATCGGATCGGTGTTTCGAGAAATATTATAAATAGATATAGTAAGAATAAAAAATTGCTGAAATATTTTCTATATCCACTTCTTTTAAGTGACTGCTGTCAGAATAATATAAAAAGTGTTGGTGTTTTCTGATGATCAAAACATGTATTTCGACAACTAAAAGAATAAGTTGAAAATTTTTTTTTTTTTCATTTTTTTTTCGTTTATCCAAAACTTTTTGCACAATTAAATTAGTAAAGTACCATATTGCATTTCTCAGTATCTTGAAACTCTTCAAACCTACTGTTCAATACAATATCATACTTTTAAACTTATTTTTACTATCACTAAGCCCCAATGTGCCTACAGCGTAAGTCAATGACAACTGCGGTTACATATACGTCACGGTGCGCCAATTGGCTTTGCGCGTTAAACCTCTGCGTAGGTCACACGAAAGTAATATTTACCCATACATACACGTATTTTTATTATCATTTACACATCGTTGAAGTATTTTTCATATATTATGCTTGCCGAGTTGCCGCAGCTTATGCTATTTATCTAATAAAAGCGTGAAGCCACAGCCAAGTGAAATGGCACGAAAATCAAAGTTCATTTTTACGCCATTTACTAAAATCAATAGCTTCATAGCTCGGAGTGGATATAGTCGAAGAAGGTGAAGTCGTTTTATGATTTAAACATTCATCTTTTTTATGAGTTTTCCGCCATTACTACTTGGAAAAAGTTTAATCATGCAAATTGAGTGGCTGATAATAATAGAAATATATATATTTCCTACATAAATATGTGTATTTTTAAAAGCCTTTAGCTTAGGATAGCATGCACAAGCGTGTAAGCAGCGGTAAGTCATATCGCCAGATGCGATACCATCAATTTTTCGAGCTGCCATTTGTTCCGTCCCACCAGGGCCATTTATTCGGTCTACATGCACCTGGTCACATTCTCAGTCGCACCAGCTCGGGACTCGATACGTGCTATTTGGTCTTAACAAGAAAAATTCATTATTTTGCCGCTTTGCTTTCAACGGAATGTATGCTCGCTATGCGCAGACTATGAKTTCCCCTACCCTYTAAGCGAACAAAATTTTCATGGAGCATATTTTTAGGCTTGCCGGCACGTGGCTACGATGGGAAAACGAATTGAATGCGCCACAAACGAAATGCTAACGGAAATATGCTTATTCCGTTCGTTTGTCATAACAAAGGCGTGAAGCGAGGAAGCAGTTCGGGAAGATTGTGTGTGGGAGTAGCCCATAAATTTTATGTAAGTCAAGTTAGACAATTAAAGGGAAAGTAAAAGCGGTGTTGAACGAAAGGTGAAAGCGCTTCCTTTGGCTTACAATGCGAACAAATGTTTGTTTACTCCTGTACGCCRACAAACACATGCACATGCGCCTGTAAGTATGCTTCAGCCTGTTCTTGGCCTGTTTGTATTCGAGATTTTTATCGTCGATTTTCCATGTTCTTGTGTGAAAGCATAACACTTGTTCTTGTTGTGGCAGCAATTTTTTATTGCTCTTCGTATTGAATAGCTGCAGTTGTTGTTGTTGTGATTATATGCTTTTCACTTTTATTGTAATCATTTTAGGTGCGTGCTAAGAGGTGTTTAACATTTAACTCACCAACATTTCAGAATGATTTTAGGAGGTCATCTCCGCTGCGTGGGCGTGTGATTGTATTTTACCGTTGTTATACTYAAGCATAACGCTCTGCCTTGCACAGTGTTCAACTACTAAATGATAAGCAGGTTTATTTATGTACATCGGTGTCCTAAAATAATAATTAAAATTTGCATTTCTAATTACGAGCCTCACAATTAAGTGCTTGTAAAGAGCGGCTACGTCCGCTGTGCATATATAAGGAGCTTGAGAAAATAATTACGCATTCCAATTAATTTCGTTTACTGCTTATTGGCTGGCGCTTTAATTATTTCAGTTTGAAGGCGCTCAGTTAGACTGACGTGGGTACTGACTGCTTTTATGGAGTCCATAGCTAGTAGGAGTCCATAAAATATTCAATTCCCATTAACTCCTAGTTTTTTTTTTTATGGAAAAATAAGCATTCTTCAGTAAATTTCAAATTGCTGAAACACCCAATTTTCAAAGTGATAAATTGATGTCTAGTTGTTGAGCTTTTTGCTAAGCAGGCAGATCTTTAATAGTCTTGTTGGCAAAAAATCAGTTTCCTAAGCAGATGCAGCTTATTTTATAAGAGAATAACAAAAAATCTGTAAAGTTTGAGTGCATATCGGTTAAAAATTAACCTTACTTTTAAATTTTTCACATTCCTCATTTTATGTACACTTCCAAGTCAGGAAAAATGCGTTTTTCCTGAATTTTTATTTTCAAGAGCATTTTATTCAATAACAAATATAAAAGAATATTATACTTTTACGAATTTTGTGTACTTTAATAATCGATTGTTCATTTTGAAATATTTTGGATTCCCTYGATGGCGGTGCTGATCTCTCGGGCTCTCGTCGAAAAGAGGTGTCTGACAATGAAAACGATATTACTGCATAGAATTATCTCGAATTCAAAAAAGCTAGTATTAATATATATAAGTAGAAGTAACGATCGAAGGGCTAGTTCAAATTTTTATTTTTGATAAAAAGAAGATTTGTTGGAAAAAAATTTTCCTTCATGAGCGACTTAAAAAATCGAAATCTTTGTGAAAAAAATTTAACCTTCGATCATTATCTGACAAATATATCTTATATATTGCAGATTTCACGCCGATCAGTTCAGCAGTTTCGGGTTTATTTTTCGCAGCAACTCTCGAGACAGCGTTTTTAGAAAGTGTTTAAAGTTATGTGTGCAGATTTCATTAATTTAGAATATGTATCTAATATCTTCGAATCTATTAATCGACTCCACTTTTTGGAGAATATTTTTAAATATGTATTTATATGTGCATTCTATATATATGCAAAAAAATTGGATTTTTAAGTTTTAAAGTGGATATAACCCTTTGAATTAAATGAAAATTTGATATTAGAGCCATAGGCTTCTTTGAAAACCGTAGAGAATATTTTTTAATTTAATAATAATAATATTTTTAATAATTTCCCCGTATATGTCCTTACCTAGGCACTAAAATGTGTACATAATTGTAACTTAAGTCCTTTAAGTGTCACTCCACGTCGCTCATTATCGTTAGTATACATGTCAATTATCTCATTCATATGGACTCATGACATCATCTATCAGAGTCGTCATGAAYCACGTAAGTAATTTCTTTCAAGATGAGTTAAACTTCATTACAATAATTATCATCACATGATATGAAAAATAATTCAAATATAAGAATTATWGCAAAAAATTGGGCCTCAAGGCATTGAAAATCGCTTTAAAATACACAAATATTTACTTTTCACTACTTTTTTCATACTTTGAGACTCTTTTTGAGCCTTTTGCAAAAAAGTCAACTCCTTAGAAGCATCTCCATAAGACCACCACAGACATCTCCTTTGTATGCAAAAAATTGCTCCTCAAAATTTATTCCAATAATGCGAAAGCATTGACCAGTGTGCATATGCAATTGTATTAGTTGCGCCTTAGCCTCATAATACACACCTTGTTCTTCCATTTCCTACAGCTGACCTCGATTTCATATTTATTTTTATGAAGGTGATTGCAAGTTCTTAGTTTTTCTCTCTTTTTCCCGTTTTCCATTTGGCACTTGCTGTTGTTGCGGACKTGTTGGCAATTTCATTCACAAAATTTGCCGACAACAGCTGGCGTGACAAAACCAGTAAGCGAGTGTAATTGCAAGTCAAAGTTGTTACGAGCATTGTTAGGAAGCAAATATACTTTTTTATTAARGCACTTCGGCTGAAATGCCGAAACCAATATGTTGGCAAAGCCACTGTTATTGTAATAACGGTTACTATTGTTG